>NW_017010714.1:0-204 GCF_001483705.2 Eufriesea mexicana | reverse complement strand
CGAAAGTCAAAGCCGTCCAATGCCAACCCAGACTAACCTAAGCTAACCAAACGTTGTATAACTCAACCTAACGTGCGCAGACCTCTATTGCTAGTCTCCCCAGAGTCCAGAAGAGAATATTAGAGCACAGTAGAGCGCAGCAATCCATTGAATAGCAGTGTACAGTACAAAAGGCGCAGCTATCCAGTCCTAACCCAAACAAAT
>NW_017010713.1:0-204 GCF_001483705.2 Eufriesea mexicana | reverse complement strand
GGCCAGCAATAGTGGTCTCGGCACGTTAGGTTGGCCGACGCCACGCTTGGCTCTGTTACGTTTGCTGATGTTAGGAGAGGATAGTATAGACGTCTATGCTACACACAGCTATACACAGATTTCTCCGATATACAGCGCTCAAATATTTTCTGGTTGGCGCTGTGGTGGCCAGCAATAGCTGTCACGATGTGTTAGGTTGGGTTA
>NW_017010712.1:0-204 GCF_001483705.2 Eufriesea mexicana | reverse complement strand
TCGAAAATGTTACTAAAATTGAATTTTCCAGCCAGGTTTCAGATCATTGCAACTGCTATAGCATGCCAATAGAACCTTTTCTGCATATTTATGCAAGAAAGGTGGCCCACTACGATATTAGTCGAAGATGTCAGTAAAATCGAACTTTCCAGCAACATTCCAGAGCATTTTAATGGCTATAGCAAGCCAAAAGAACCTTTCCTC
>NW_017010711.1:0-204 GCF_001483705.2 Eufriesea mexicana | reverse complement strand
CTGTACACTACGATTCTATGGATCAATGCGCTCTACTCTTCTCTAATACGTTCTGCTAGTCTCTTGGAAGCCCAGCAATAGTGACGGCGGCTAGTTAAGTAGAGTTTGGTTCCATTTGGCACTATCACGGTAGGTTATGTTAAGACAGGGTAACTTAGACCCTTGTGTTCTACACTACTATTCGGTGGCCTTCCGCGCTCTTCG
>NW_017010710.1:0-204 GCF_001483705.2 Eufriesea mexicana | reverse complement strand
GGAGCTATCCCAACCAAACTTAGCCTGGCCCAACCTATACGAACGTAACGTAGCTCAACATAATGCGCCGAGACCACTATTGCTGGCCTTGCCAGAGCCAAGCTGAGAAGATTAGAGCACTGCTGGGCGCAGGGATCCAATAAATAGCATTCTATAACGCAAAAGTCAAAGCAATCCATACGTAACCTAAGCTAACATATCCTC
>NW_017010709.1:0-204 GCF_001483705.2 Eufriesea mexicana | reverse complement strand
GTCTATAGCACAAAAGACGAATATATAGAGTCCCTACCTGAAATAATCTAAACAAACCAAACGAAGACTGTTTCAACACAAAGTGCCGAGACAACTAATGCTGGGTTCGGCAGAGCAAAGCCGAACATACTAGGGTACAGTCGGGCGCAGATATTCACCGAACAACAGCCTACACCACAAAAGTCAAAGCTGTCCTATCCTAAC
>NW_017010708.1:0-204 GCF_001483705.2 Eufriesea mexicana | reverse complement strand
CTTTCGGAGTTCTATAGCCATTGCAATGCTGTAGAATCTGGCCGGAGAGATCAATTTTATTGAAATTTTCGAATAAAATCGTGATGAGCTAACATTCTTCCATAAATCAAGATGAAAGATTTTGTTTGGTATGCTATAGGAATTGGAATGCTATAGAATCTTGCTGGAAAATTCAATTTTATTGACATTTTTGACTAATTTCGC
>NW_017010707.1:0-204 GCF_001483705.2 Eufriesea mexicana | reverse complement strand
AGCTGCCATAGCTTGGTGATTAGGTCGCCTAACGCCTTCAATCCAATGGCAAGTACAGACATCCACTGGCCATAGAATATGTATATTCAAAATCGGTAACCTGTTATAGCTTGGTGAATAGATCGCCTAACGCATTCAATTAAATGGCAAGTGCAGCCATCTACTTGCCAGAAGATAGGTCTATCCAAAATCTATATCCTGTTG
>NW_017010706.1:0-204 GCF_001483705.2 Eufriesea mexicana | reverse complement strand
ACGACCCTGAGCGACATCCTGCAAGCGACTCGCAGGGGAATCGCCAGACTGCGGGCACTAGCGACCAGGTCGTTCGCCCAGATCGGAGCTCCGTCAAGTGCCACCGAGCGAAAGACACCCGTGTAGATTCGGCGCACCCTACCGCCTGGTCCACACAGGTTGGGTAGCAGGCGACAGAGCGCCTCCGCCATACCTTCCAGGCGT
>NW_017010705.1:0-204 GCF_001483705.2 Eufriesea mexicana | reverse complement strand
GGAGAGACCCTGCAAGATTGGGCCGCGTGGTTGGATCAACGGTTGCTCAATCGGGGTTCCGTATGCACGTGCGTTCGGTGGATCGGCACGTCCATCGTGGACTTGTCGTTTGCATCGCCGATAGCTGTGCGGCGGGTCACCGGCTGGAGCGTGGTGGTGGAGGTGGAAACGCTCAGCGACCCCACCACATTACCATGATGCTTG
>NW_017010704.1:0-204 GCF_001483705.2 Eufriesea mexicana | reverse complement strand
AGACTATCGGGCTGCGACCAGCATTGCTGGCCTCCGAAGAGCGAAGCAGAGCATAGTAGGGGAAAGTAGAACGCAGGAATCCATAGAATCGCAGTGTACAGCAGAAAGTTCGAAGCAATCCAAACCAAACCAAAGCTATAGTAACATAGCCAAACGTATCCTATGTCAACCGATCTTGGCGAGACCATTATTTCTTGTCTTCCA
>NW_017010703.1:0-204 GCF_001483705.2 Eufriesea mexicana | reverse complement strand
ATCTAACTCATTGCAATGGTTATAGCACTCAAAAAGCATCTTTCCTCCTTACTTACGCAAGGACGTTTGCTCACCACGGTGTTAGTCGAAAATGTCAATAATATTGAATTTTCCAGCAAGATTCAAGAGCAGTCCAATGGCTATAGCACGCCAATATAATCTTTCCTCATTATTTATGAAAGAAAGATTGCTCACCACGATATT
>NW_017010702.1:0-204 GCF_001483705.2 Eufriesea mexicana | reverse complement strand
TCTGTTGGCGTGCTATAGGCATTGCAAAGCTGTAGAACCTCGAAGGATAATACAATTCTATTGACATTTTCGACTAGTTTCGTGGTGAGCTATCTTCCTTGCTTAAATAAGGAGTAAAGATGCTTTTTGAGTGCTATAGCAATTGCAATGATACAGTTTGCTGCTGGAAAATACAATTTGTTGACATTTTCGACTAATATCGTG
>NW_017010701.1:0-204 GCF_001483705.2 Eufriesea mexicana | reverse complement strand
AAACCAACAGAACGTAACCAAACATAGCATTAATCAACCCAACGTGCCGATACCGCTATTATTCCCCTCCCCCCAAGCCAAGCAGGACACACTGGATCACAGTAAAACGCAGAAATCCACCGAAAAGCAGTGTACAGCACTAAAGTTTTATCTATCCCTACCAAACGCATCCTAGTCCAACATAACTGAACGTAGGCTGACACA
>NW_017010699.1:0-204 GCF_001483705.2 Eufriesea mexicana | reverse complement strand
ATCGTGGTGAGCTAACATTCTTGCATAAATAAGGAGGAAGAATTCTATTGGCGTGTTATAGCCCTTGCAATTCTAAAGAATCTGTCTGGAAAATTCTATTTTATTAACATTTTCGACTAATAGCGTAGTGAGCTGACATCCTTGCATGTGTAAGGATGAAAGGCTGTACTGGCGAGCTATAGCCATTGCAATGCTATAGAATTT
>NW_017010698.1:0-204 GCF_001483705.2 Eufriesea mexicana | reverse complement strand
GTGACAAAGCTTTTCTGCTTTAATAAGGAGGAGAGATCCTATTGGTTTGCAATAGCCATTGCACTGCAATAGAATCTGCCTGAAAAGATCAATTTTATTGACATTTTCGACAAATATGTCGGAGTGTAAACTTTTCGGCACAAATATGGAGGAACGATTCTTTTGGTTTGCTATAGACATTGCGTTGCAACAGAATATGTCTGA
>NW_017010697.1:0-204 GCF_001483705.2 Eufriesea mexicana | reverse complement strand
TTGGTTAGGTAAGGTTTGGTTATGCTTGGATAGGACTGCTTTGACATTTGTGCTGTACACTGCAATTGCGTGGCTTTTTGCGCCACTCTCTGCTCTAATATGCTAAGCTTTGCGCTGGAGAGTCCAGCAATACTGGTCTCTGCACGTTAGGTTGAGTAGGACTGCGATTGGTTATGTCACGTTTGGTTAGGTTACGTTTAGCTT
>NW_017010696.1:0-204 GCF_001483705.2 Eufriesea mexicana | reverse complement strand
GATTCCTGCGCTCTACTGTGCTCTAATATCTTCTGCTGGGCCCTGGGTAGGCCTGCAATGGCGTTATGTTTAGTTTCGCCACGTTAGGTTAGGTTACGTTCCTTTGGGTTATGCTTGGTTATCTCCGGCTTTTCTGCCGTTCACTGCATTTCTATAGATTTCTGCGCTCTGCTTGCTTCTAATAGGCTCTACTTGGCTCTGGGA
>NW_017010695.1:0-204 GCF_001483705.2 Eufriesea mexicana | reverse complement strand
CGGGGGGGGGGGGGAGCATTAGCGTTTCGGCAAGTAAGGTTGAGTTAGGATGTGTTTGGTTATGCCCTCTAGGTTTGGGTTAGGCTTACGCAGCTTGGAACGTTCTGATATACACTGCAATACTATAGATTTCTGGATTCCACTCGCCACTAGCGTGTTCCGCTTGGCTCTGGAGTGGCCAGCAATAGCGTTCGAGTTGCGTTA
>NW_017010694.1:0-204 GCF_001483705.2 Eufriesea mexicana | reverse complement strand
ATAGATTGTGGCTGGAAAATATAATTTTGTTGACATTTCCGACTAATGTCGTGGTGACACAACCTCCTTGCAATGGTCAGTGGGAAAGATACTATTGGCGAGCTATAGTCATTGCAATGCAATGGACTCTGGCCGGAAAACTCAATTTTACTGACCTTTTAGACCAATATCGCGGTGAGCCACCTTTCTTTCATAAATAAGGAG
>NW_017010693.1:0-204 GCF_001483705.2 Eufriesea mexicana | reverse complement strand
TATATGCATGAAAGGTGGCTCACAGCGATATTAGCCTAAAATGTCAGTAAAATTGAATTTTCCAGCCCGAGACCATTGCATTGCAAACGCTAAGCACGCCAATAGCATCTTCCCCAGTTACTTATGCAAGGAAGATAGCTTACCACGATATTATTCGAAAATATCAATAAAAATGAATTTTCCAGCAAGATTCTGTAGCATTGT
>NW_017010692.1:0-204 GCF_001483705.2 Eufriesea mexicana | reverse complement strand
TTTTATAACAATATTTGGATATGAAATATGCAATTCTAATTTGGGTCTATGTATTAGTTTCCGTAATATTAATGGAAAAAGGCTGACTAATTTTTGGGGGGTGTGAGAGTGATATAGTATGCACTTCGTCTACCCTAAATTATTTTATAATAATATTCGGATGCGAAATATGCAATTCTAATTTGGACCTATATATTAGTTTCT
>NW_017010691.1:0-204 GCF_001483705.2 Eufriesea mexicana | reverse complement strand
GGAGTATGATCGAAGAATGAACTTGAGTGAAGAGTCGATGTGTCAATTAGACGTGATCAAATACTTTCCAGGAATATGCTAGTGATAACGAAAGTTTGGTTAAGAAATCTAAAAGAAAATTAGTGTTTGTTATTAATTTACTTTCAATAATGTAAAGGTCTGTTTAGGTGCAAGCAAAAAATAGGTTCGTTGAATTGAGTTTAC
>NW_017010690.1:0-204 GCF_001483705.2 Eufriesea mexicana | reverse complement strand
AAGCAGAAGGCATTAGAGCTCTGTAGGGCGAATATATCCCCCTTCTAGCAGACAATGGCACTATAGTCGTAGCTATCCTCTCCTACCCTTACCAGCCTTAAAATAACCAAACGTATCCTAACGTGCGGAGAACACCACTGTTGGCCTTCCCAGTATCAAGCAGAAGATATTAGTGGAGAGTTGAACGCAGAAAGCCATAGAGTC
>NW_017010689.1:0-204 GCF_001483705.2 Eufriesea mexicana | reverse complement strand
AAGAAAGTAAGCCCACCACTATATTATTTGAAAATGGCATTAAAATTGAATTTTCCAAGCAGACTATATGACATTGCGATGGCTATTGCACGACAATAGAACCTTACCACCTTATCTATGCAACGAAGTTAGCTCACCACGATATCAGTCGAAAATGTCACTAAATATAATTTTCCAGCAAGATTCTATAGCATTGCGATGGCT
>NW_017010688.1:0-204 GCF_001483705.2 Eufriesea mexicana | reverse complement strand
ACAACCATCCATTCATTCATCCATCCCTCAATACAAACATACATCCATACATACATACATCCACACATATATACATCCATGCGTCCATACAACCATACATATATCCATGCATACATCCATCCACCGATGCGTCCATCCATTCATCCATTCACACATAGATCCATCCATAAATACATCAATCCAAACATCCATCCATCCATCCAT
>NW_017010687.1:0-204 GCF_001483705.2 Eufriesea mexicana | reverse complement strand
CGTGAGGCAGTGCTACGAATGGCTATGTTTCGGACATGATAGCCATGACTTTTGCGTCATACAATGCCATTCGGAGGATTTCTCCTGTCAACTCTGTTCTAACATGCCCTGCTTTGCTCAGTGGAGGCCAGAAACGGCGGCTGTGGCACGATACGTCGAGTTTGACTACGTTAGGTTAGGTTACGTTAGTTTGGGTTTGGTTCG
>NW_017010686.1:0-204 GCF_001483705.2 Eufriesea mexicana | reverse complement strand
TTACCACGATATTAGTCGAAAATGTCAATAAAATTGAATTTTCCAGGAAGATTCGAAAGCACAGCTAAGCCTCTAGGACTCCAGCGGTATCTTTCATACTTACTTAATTAAGAAAGTTAGCTCACAGCGATATTAGTGGATAATGTCAATAAAATAGACATTCCCATCCAGATTCTATAGCATTGCAATGGCAATAGCACGCCA
>NW_017010685.1:0-204 GCF_001483705.2 Eufriesea mexicana | reverse complement strand
TCCAGAAAGAAAATAACGATTAAAAACAAATATCGTGCAATATAAATAACATTAAACCTGCCACAATCACAGATGCAGAAACTTAAAGAAAGTGAAATAATATTTGTATAAATTTTAGTATTATTAACGACAAATTTCAAAAAGAAAATGACGATTATAAATAATGCTAAATCTACCATGATCGAAAGATGCAGAAGCTTAAAG
>NW_017010684.1:0-204 GCF_001483705.2 Eufriesea mexicana | reverse complement strand
CCTCTGGGTGCGAGGTAATTGAAACGATATTGTAGTGGCTACCTTGTTTACGTGTACGTCACTGAAGCAGTTTTATATGGGAAGTATAAGAATAGGAAATTATACTGTTGATATGATAAAATCTTTGTGGTAGCTTGTCACAGAAATATTGTCATAAATTCCTTTACTGTTCGATCTGTCCAAATTTATTATTGGATGTGTAAA
>NW_017010683.1:0-204 GCF_001483705.2 Eufriesea mexicana | reverse complement strand
ATATCGTGGTGAGCTAACTTTCTTTCATAAACAAGGAGGAACGGTTATATTGCAAAGCTAAAACAACTGCAATGCAATAGAATCTGGCTGGAAAGTGCAATTTTCATGTCATTTCCGACTAATATCGTGGTGAGCTAACTGCCTTGCATAAGTAAGGAGGAAGGATCCTTTCGGCGTACTATAACCATTGCAATGATATAGAAT
>NW_017010682.1:0-204 GCF_001483705.2 Eufriesea mexicana | reverse complement strand
TAACCTGACACAACCTAACCCATTCTGACCTAACCCGGCCTAACCTAACCTAACCTAACCTAAGCTAACCTAATCTAACGAAACCTATCCAAACCTAACCTAACCTAACCCCACTAAACCTAACCTGACCTAACCAAACCAGAGATAACCTAACCTAACCTAACCTAATGTATCCTAACTTAAACTAACCTAACCTAACCTAAC
>NW_017010681.1:0-204 GCF_001483705.2 Eufriesea mexicana | reverse complement strand
GGTGTATTTCTGCGCTCTACTGCGCTCTAATATTTTCTGCTTGGCTCTGCGGAGGAGAGAAATGGTTGTCTCGGCTCGAGAGGCTGAGTTGGACAACGCTTGTTTAGGACAGGTTAGATCATGTTTGGTTGGAATGGCTTGGACTTTCGCGCTGTAAACAGTTATTCGGTTGACTACTGCAATCTGTTATGCTCCAGTACATTC
>NW_017010680.1:0-204 GCF_001483705.2 Eufriesea mexicana | reverse complement strand
CACGATATTAGTCAAAAATGTCAATATAATTGAACTTTTCAGTCAAATTCTATTAGAGTTGTAGTGGTTATAACAACTCAATAGGATTTTCCTCTCTTATTTATGTAAAAAAATTCTTCCACACAAACATTCCTCACACTTATACCACACATTCTATGACAACCATTACCACATTAATGACAAAATACTCGTATATTATTTTTT
>NW_017010679.1:0-204 GCF_001483705.2 Eufriesea mexicana | reverse complement strand
GAAGCACAAAAGTCGAAGCTGTCCCAACCGAACCTAACCTAACCTAGCCAAGCATAACGTAACATAACTCAAACTAACGTGCCGCGACCACAATTCCTGGTATCCCCGGTAACAAACAGAGAGTGGTAGCGCAGAGTAGAACGCAGGAGTCCATAGAATAGCTGTGTCTAGCTCCGAAGTCAATGCTGTCCCAAACTAATCCGA
>NW_017010678.1:0-204 GCF_001483705.2 Eufriesea mexicana | reverse complement strand
TGCAGTAGCCATTGCAATGCTATAGAATCTGGCTCGAAATTTCAATTTTAATGACATTTTCCACTAATATCATTGTGAGTCCACTTTCTTGCATAAATATGGAGGAAAGATTCTATAGGCGTGCTATGGCCATTGCAATGGAATAGAATCTGCCCCGAAAATTCAATTTTATTGACATCTTCGACTAATATCGTGGTGAGGTAA
>NW_017010677.1:0-204 GCF_001483705.2 Eufriesea mexicana | reverse complement strand
GAGGGGTGGAGGCACGATTGGTAACCTCGATGAAGGACAGAAACGCAACCCTTAACCTGGACTGGGAGTTGTGAGAAGAGATGGCTCGGCACCAATAACTTAGTGTTAGCATTAACCAATTGCGGTGGCAAGAAATTCACGGACGCGTATGCCAGAACGGTCCAGTGTTTCTGTAACAATTGACTAATCACGTGTGTACCACGT
>NW_017010676.1:0-204 GCF_001483705.2 Eufriesea mexicana | reverse complement strand
TTTTGAATTGACCTATTCTCTGGCAAGTAGATGGCTGTACTTGCCATTGGATTGAAAGCGTTAGGCTATCAATTCTCCATTCTATAACAGGTTATTGATTTTCAATTGACATATTCTCTGGAAAGTAGATCTCAGTACTAACCATTGGATTGAAGGCGTTAGGCGATCTATTCAACAAGCTATAACAGGTTATAGATTATGAAT
>NW_017010675.1:0-204 GCF_001483705.2 Eufriesea mexicana | reverse complement strand
AATAAATCTAAGTACGAAACCTACATGCCAATATGTATCATAGTTACCTCAGCAGAAAATTCCGAAATTGATTTTTATCGGCCGAATTACAATAGCCCGTTAACTTACAACAGGCAGCTCAATGAGCGCAAGAGAAATACCGAAAATACTCCTTTTTAATGTACCAAGGAGAGTGTAAAATCCTTGAAATATTCGCTGCTTCAA
>NW_017010674.1:0-204 GCF_001483705.2 Eufriesea mexicana | reverse complement strand
ATATCCTATCGGCGTGATATAGCCATTGCAATGCTATAGAAGCTGGCTGGAAAATTCAATTTTATTGACATATTCGACTAATATCGTGGTGAGCTATCTTTCTTAAAAAATTATGGAAGAAATATCCTATTGTTGTGCTAAAGCCATTGCAGTGCTATAGTATCTGGCTGGAAAATAGAATTTTTTTGAGATTTTCGACTAATA
>NW_017010673.1:0-204 GCF_001483705.2 Eufriesea mexicana | reverse complement strand
TGCACAGTTTTCTAATATTTTCTGCATGTGAATATGGAGGCCTGCGATAGTTGTCTCTGCGCGCAAGCTTGGGTTAATTTTTGTTAGCTTCGGTTATGTTATGTCAAGCTCGGTCAGGTTATCTTTGACTATCGTGCTATCCACTGCTATTCGGAGGACTTCTGCACTCGACTGTGCTCTACTATATTCTGCTTGGTCCTGGAG
>NW_017010672.1:0-204 GCF_001483705.2 Eufriesea mexicana | reverse complement strand
CGCGGCACTTCAGCTTGAATTAGGTTACGTTTGGCTGTGTTCCGTTTGGTTAGCTTAGGATAGAATAGCTTTGACTTTTGCGATATATACTGCTATTCGATGAACTGCTGCGCTACGCTGTGCTATACTATGCTCTACCTAGCTCTTGGGAGGCCAGCAGCTGTGGTCTCGTCACGTTCGGTTGAGTTATGTTATGTTTGGTTA
>NW_017010671.1:0-204 GCF_001483705.2 Eufriesea mexicana | reverse complement strand
ACGTAACGTAAGCAAACGTAGACTAACACTCCCTAACGAACCAAGGACACTATTGCTGGCCACTCCAGAGTCGAGCAGAGCACAGTAGAGTAATCTATAGCGTAGATATCCTGAAAACATCAGTGTACAGCACAAAATTCTATGCTGCCCTAACCTATCCTAACCAATAGTCACATCACCAAACGCTGCCTAACAAAGCCTATA
>NW_017010670.1:0-204 GCF_001483705.2 Eufriesea mexicana | reverse complement strand
ATCGCAGTGTACATCAGAAAAGTCAATGCTACCCATCCCAAACCCAAGCCAACAGAACATATCAAAGCATAGCCTATCTCAACCTAACATGCCGTGACCGATATTGCTGCACCCGCCAGAGCCAAGCCGGACATACCAAAGCACACTACAGCACAGAAGTCCACCGAATATCAGTGTACAGCACAGAAGTTGCAGCAATCGCGA
>NW_017010669.1:0-204 GCF_001483705.2 Eufriesea mexicana | reverse complement strand
GCTTATGATCGACGTTCGCCGCGGCCTCGTTTCACCCGATTTTTCTTCCGTTTTCAAACGTACCGCGCGTCGCATAGCCTGCATTAACATATTTGCGAGATAATGCCGCACGCTTTGCTCCTCGAGGGTACCGATTATCGACGAAGGATTTACGCTGCAGAGTGGAATTACGTGGACGCGTTTTAAAGATCGGCGTGCCTCGAG
>NW_017010668.1:0-204 GCF_001483705.2 Eufriesea mexicana | reverse complement strand
TTACCTCCTTATTTATGCAACAAATTTAGCTCACCACGATATCATTCGAAAAAGTTAATAAAAGTGAATTTTCCTGTTAGATTCTATAGCATTGCAATGGCTATAGCATGCCAATAGGATCCTTCCTCCTTATTTATGCACTAAAATTAGCTCACCACGATCTTAGCCGAAAATGTCAATAAAATTGAATTTTCCAGTCAGATT
>NW_017010667.1:0-204 GCF_001483705.2 Eufriesea mexicana | reverse complement strand
TTGAGTTTTGCTACGTTTGGAGAGGGTAAGTTAGGTCAAGTTGGGTTAGGATATCTTCGATTAGTGTGCTGTACACTGCAATTAGTTGGACTCTTGCGCTCAACATTGCAGTACCGTACTCTGCTCGACACTGTGGTGGCAAGCATTCGCGGTCGCGGGACGCTAGTTTCTGTTAAGTTACGATTGGTTAGGCCATGTGTGGCT
>NW_017010666.1:0-204 GCF_001483705.2 Eufriesea mexicana | reverse complement strand
CACTGAAATGCAGCACATTACTACGATCAACTGTGCTCTAGTATATTCTGGTTGGCTCTTCGCTGGCCAGAAATAGTGGTCACGGCTCGTTAGTTTTAGTTACCTTACGTTTGCTTATGTTACGTTTCGTTTGGTTGGGATAGGTTAGATCCGACTTCTGTGCATTGCACTGCTATTCGGTTGACTTCAGAGCTATGCTGCGCT
>NW_017010665.1:0-204 GCF_001483705.2 Eufriesea mexicana | reverse complement strand
TCAAATACTCTCCTCCTTGCTTTCTGGAAGCCAGCAGTTGGGGCTGCGGCGCCTTAAGTTGTTTAAAGTTACGTCTCGTTAGGCAAAGTTCCTTTGGGTTCGTTTCGGAAATCTTCGACTTTTGTGTTATGCACCGACTTCCTATGGACTTCTGCGCTCTACTCTCCTCTAATATGCACTGCTTTGCGGTGGGGTTTCCAGCAA
>NW_017010664.1:0-204 GCF_001483705.2 Eufriesea mexicana | reverse complement strand
GTGTAACGTAGCCGAACGCGAACTAACTAAACCTAACGTGCCGAATCCTCAATTGGTTGCCTCCGCAGAGCCAAGCATTACATATTAGACCACAGTACAAAACAGGAATCTACCCAATAGCAGTGCGTAGCACAAGACTCGAAGCCATACTAACTAAACGTATCCTAACTGAAATTAACCAAAGGTAATGTAACAAACCTATCG
>NW_017010663.1:0-204 GCF_001483705.2 Eufriesea mexicana | reverse complement strand
CCACACATCCACCCATCCATACATCCATCGATCCATACATCCTTCCATCCATACACACATCCACCAATCCATTCATCCATCCATGCATCAATACCTACATAAATACCCAGATCTATACATGCACGCATACATACGTACATGCATACATACATCCATACATACTTACATACATCCATACATACATCCATACATAAATCCATACAA
>NW_017010662.1:0-204 GCF_001483705.2 Eufriesea mexicana | reverse complement strand
CAGAGCCGAGCAGAGTATTGCAGAGCACAGCAGAGCGGAAAAGCCACCAAATATCAATGTATAGCACAAACGTCAAGGACACCATGCACTATCCAGGCCTAATATGGCTTAACCCAACTTAGATAAACTGAAGCTGGCGCACCGCCAACGCTATTGCTGGCTTCCCCAGGGTCGATCAGAATATGATAGAGCATAGTGGAGCTC
>NW_017010661.1:0-204 GCF_001483705.2 Eufriesea mexicana | reverse complement strand
CAGAATAGAGATAAACTATGAAATAATGTCGAGATAATTAAAGAAACTACACAACTGAAAACACGCAGGACCAGATAAAGTACACAACTGTTGGTTGAAAAAATTAACGACACTCCGCAATAAAATAATAAACATCTTCGGTAAACTTAATGGAAAATGCAGAAAACATCAGAAGAAGTATGCGAAGCTTTTCTTACACCCAAG
>NW_017010660.1:0-204 GCF_001483705.2 Eufriesea mexicana | reverse complement strand
AATGTAGCCGAACTAAACATGACTTACCGAGAACACAATTGCTGGCCTCCACAGAGTCGAGCACAGTATACTAAAGCAATGTAGACCGCAGAAATCCATCGAAGAGCAGCGTGTAACTCAAAAGTCGAAGTTATCCTATACAAACCTAGCGAAAAGATGCATAACCGAACGTGGCCTAACTCAACATAACGTGCCGCGGCCGCT
>NW_017010659.1:0-204 GCF_001483705.2 Eufriesea mexicana | reverse complement strand
CATCCACTTGCCAGAGAATAGGTCTATTCAAAATCTATAACCTGTTATGGCTTGGTGAATAGAACGCCCTACGCATTCAATCCAATGGCAAGTGCAGACATCTACTTGCCACAGAATTGGTCTATGCAAAATCTATAACCCGCTACAGCTTGGTGAATAGATCGCACAAGGCTTTCAATCCAATGGAAAGTACAGCCATCCACT
>NW_017010658.1:0-204 GCF_001483705.2 Eufriesea mexicana | reverse complement strand
ACCCAACAAAGCCTAACGCGCCGGGGCCACTAATTCTGGCCTGCCCATCGCAAAGCAGAGTATGCTAGATCACAGTAGAGAAGTGAAATCCCCCGAATTGCAGCTTACAGCGCAAAAGTCAAAGTTATCCAAGCCTAACCGAACCAAGCATAACATAACCAAACGTAATTTGACTGAACCCAACGTGCCTATACCATTATTGCT
>NW_017010657.1:0-204 GCF_001483705.2 Eufriesea mexicana | reverse complement strand
GATCATGATACGTTTGGTTGTGTTACGCTTGGTTATCTGAGGCCAGGGTAGCTTTGACTTTTCCGCAGTGCACTGCTATTCCGTGGAATTCTGCGCCATACTGTGACCTAGTATTCCCTGCTTTGCTCTGGGAATTTCAGGAATAGTGGTCGCGGCGCCTTTGGAAGAGATATGCTACGGTTGGTTAGGGTAGGTTTGTTTGGG
>NW_017010656.1:0-204 GCF_001483705.2 Eufriesea mexicana | reverse complement strand
TATAACCACTGCAATGCTATGGAATCTGGATGGAAAATTCAATTTTATTGACATTTCCGGCTATTATCCTGGTGAGTTAACTTTCTCGCATAAATACGAAGGAAAGATCCTTTTGGCGTGCCATAGTCATTGCAATGCCATAGAATCTGGATGGAAAGTTCAATTTTATTGTCATTTTCTGCTAATATCGCGGTGAGATAACTT
>NW_017010655.1:0-204 GCF_001483705.2 Eufriesea mexicana | reverse complement strand
AGTATATTCAGCCTGGCCCTGGAGAGGCTAGCAGTGGCGGCCACTGCACGATAGGTTGAGTTAACCTACGTGCGGTTTTCTTAGATATGGCTATGATAGGACAGGGTAACTTGGGCTACTGCGCTATGCACTGCGATTCTATGGATTTCTGCGCTCTACTCACAAATAATGTGTTCTACTTGTCTCTGGAGATGCCAGTAACTG
>NW_017010654.1:0-204 GCF_001483705.2 Eufriesea mexicana | reverse complement strand
GGCAGCTCGCCACAATATTAGTGGAAGATGTCAATAAAATTGAATTCTCCAGCCAGATTCTATAGCATTGCAGTGGTTATAGCTCGCAAATAGAATCGTTCCTCCTTATTTATGCAAAGAAGGTAGCTCACCAGGGTAACAGTCGAAAATGTCAGTAAAATTGAATTTTCCAGCCTGATTCTATAGCATTGCGAAGGCTATAGC
>NW_017010653.1:0-204 GCF_001483705.2 Eufriesea mexicana | reverse complement strand
GGAGTGACGGCTTTGACTTTTGTGCTTTACACAGCTATTCAGTGGACTTCTGTGATTGACTGCACCCTACTACCGCCTGTTTGGCAATGGGGAGGCCAGAAGCAGTGATTGCTGCACGTTATGTTGAGTTATGCTACGTTCGATTGGGTTAGATTTGGGCATGATATGCTGTGATATCTACGGCTCTTGTGCTATTCACTGAAA
>NW_017010652.1:0-204 GCF_001483705.2 Eufriesea mexicana | reverse complement strand
TGATATAGAATATAGGTTGTCAGTGTATACATGAAAACAATGGTTACAGTGCTTTGTATATGATCATACCATGTACTTTTGTGTCAATTCTAATATTGCTAACGAGAATTGGTCTATCCACTGGTCATTCGAAAGCTGCAGTAGAAATTATGTTATCGGAGAGTAAATTGTTCCAATGGCTATAGTGCTCTGCTGAGAGATATA
>NW_017010651.1:0-204 GCF_001483705.2 Eufriesea mexicana | reverse complement strand
CGGCACGTTACATTGAGCTGTGCTACGTTTCGTTAGGTTAGGTTAGGTCAGGTTAGGTTTGGTAATGTTAAGTTAAGTCGGGTTAGGTTACGATATCACCGGCCTTTGTGCCATTCACTTCAATGCGGTGGAGTCCTGGGCCCTACTGTGCTGTAGTACATTCTGCTTTGCTCTGAGGTGGCCTGGAGCAATGATAGCGGCACG
>NW_017010650.1:0-204 GCF_001483705.2 Eufriesea mexicana | reverse complement strand
AATCTGTTATACCATGGTGAATAGATCGCCTAACGCCTTCAATCCAATGGCAAGAACAGATATTTACTTGCCTGGGAATAGGTCTATTCAATATCTATAATCTGTTATATCATGGTGTATTTAACGCTTAACGCCTTCAAACAATGGCAAGAACAGCCATCTACTTGCCAGAGAATTGGTCTATTCAAAATCTATAATCTGAAA
>NW_017010649.1:0-204 GCF_001483705.2 Eufriesea mexicana | reverse complement strand
ACATCCATACATACATCAATACATACATCCTTACATACATCCATACATGGAACCATACATACACCCTTGCAAACATCCTTACATACATCCATGCATTCTTCCATAGAAACATCCATTCATGCATCCATGCATACATCCATTCATCCAACCATCCATTAATCCATCCATCCACCCATTCATAAATCCATCTAACCATACATCCAT
>NW_017010648.1:0-204 GCF_001483705.2 Eufriesea mexicana | reverse complement strand
CATACTGCTTTTCGGGGGACCTCTCCAACTCTACTGTGATCTAATGCGCACTGATTTGCTCCTCGGGTGCTTGGAATAGTGGCTGCGGCATGCTAGGTTGAGCTGGGTTACGTTCCGCTATTTTATGTTAGCCTGGGAAAAGCGTAGATTGCACCGATTTTTCAGCTGTACATTGCGATTCAATTGACTTCTCCGTTGCTCTAA
>NW_017010647.1:0-204 GCF_001483705.2 Eufriesea mexicana | reverse complement strand
TCACCATGATATAACAGGATATAGATTTTGAATAGACCTATTCTCTGGCATGTAGATGGGTGTGCTTTCCATTGGATTGATGGCGCTACGCGATCTAATCACCAATCTATGACAGCTTCTAGATTTTGAGTATACTTATTATCTGGCAAGTAGATGTCTGTACTTGCCATTGGTTTGATGGCGGTATGCGATCTGCACACCAAG
>NW_017010646.1:0-204 GCF_001483705.2 Eufriesea mexicana | reverse complement strand
TCGGCTCGTTATGTTGTGTCATGTTACTTTCGGCTAGGATTGGTCAAGTTAAGTTTTGTCAGGATAGCTTTAACTTTTGTGCTGTACGCAGCTATTCGATGGACTTCTACGCTACACTGCGCCCTAGTATGTCCTGCTTGACTCTGCGGAGGGCAGCAACAGCGGTCTCGGCATGATAGGTTGGGTCAGGCTATATTTGTTTAT
>NW_017010645.1:0-204 GCF_001483705.2 Eufriesea mexicana | reverse complement strand
AAATGTCACTAAAATTGTGTTTTTCAGCCGGATTCAAAAGCATTGCAATGGCTACAGCTCGTATATAGACCCTTCCTTTCATGTTTATGCAAGAAAGTAAGCTCACCAAGGTATTAGTCGAAAATGTCAACAAAATTTAGCCTTCCAGCTAGATTGTATAGCATTCCGACGACTATAGTACACCAATTGAATCTTTCCTCCTTA
>NW_017010644.1:0-204 GCF_001483705.2 Eufriesea mexicana | reverse complement strand
ACCAAACGTAACTTGCCGCGATTACTATTATGTTACATTTGAGAGGTTAGGTTAGGTATGGTTTGGTTAGGGTAGCCGTGACCTTCGTTTGTACACAGTGTTCCTACGGATATTTGAACTCTCCTCCCCCTAACCTGAGCAGCTCGTCTCTGGGGTGAACAGGAGTAGTGGTCACGGCACGACAGTTTGAGTTAGGATGCGTTT
>NW_017010643.1:0-204 GCF_001483705.2 Eufriesea mexicana | reverse complement strand
TTTTATTGACATTTACGACTAATATCGTTGTGACCCAACTTCCTTGCATAAGTAAGGGGAAAGGTACCTTTGGCGTGCTGTAGCCTTTGCAATGCTATGGACTCTGGCAGAAAAATTCAATTTTACTGACATTTTCGACTGATATCGTGGTGACCAAACTTCCTTGCGTAAGTAAGGGGGAAAGATGCTATTGGCGCGCTATAG
>NW_017010642.1:0-204 GCF_001483705.2 Eufriesea mexicana | reverse complement strand
TCTGTCTGGATAACTCAATTTTATTTACATTTTCGACTAATATCGTCGTGAGCTATCTTTCTTTTAAAAATAAGGAGGAAAGATACTACTGCCGTGTTATAGCCACTACAATGCTACAGAATCTGCCTCGAAAATTCAACTTTATTGACATTTTCGTGTAATATCGTGGTGGTGTAGCTTTCTTGCATAAATACGGAGGAAAGA
>NW_017010641.1:0-204 GCF_001483705.2 Eufriesea mexicana | reverse complement strand
TTATTTATGCGAGAAAGGTAGCGCACCACCATATTATCCGAAGATGTCATTAAAATTGAATTTCCCACCCAGATTCCATAGCATAGTAATGGTTATAGGTGACCAATATAATCTTTCGTCCTTGTTTATGCAAGAAAGGTCGCTCACCACGTTATTAGCCGAAAATGTCGATAAAATTAAATTTTCAAACCACATTCTATATCA
>NW_017010640.1:0-204 GCF_001483705.2 Eufriesea mexicana | reverse complement strand
TCTCTGCATTGCACTACTAGCCTCTGCTTGTCTGTGGGGAGGACAGCAATGGTGGTCGTGGCAAGTATGGTTGTGTTCGGTTATGTTTGGTTAGGTGACGCTACGTTGTGTTAGGCTAGCATAGCATTGACTTTTGTGCTTCACACTACTATTCTAGGTACTTCTGCGCCCTCCTGCGCGCTATCACACTCTGCTTGTCTCTGT
>NW_017010639.1:0-204 GCF_001483705.2 Eufriesea mexicana | reverse complement strand
ACTCAACCTAAATCAGTGAGACCACTATTGCTGGCATGCCCGAGCCGAGCAGAGTACACTGGATCACAGTGGAGCGTAGATATCCGCCGTATTCCTGTGTATAGCACAAAAGTCAAAGGTACCCTAACACAACCTGACCTCACCAATCTTAATCCAACGTGGCCTAACTGTACATAACGTGCCGCTTCCACTACTTCTGAGATC
>NW_017010638.1:0-204 GCF_001483705.2 Eufriesea mexicana | reverse complement strand
CACATTGCTTGTCTCTGTGGACGCCAGCAATATTGCACGCGGCACGTTTGGTAGAGTTATGTTACGTTCGGTTATGTTAGGCTTGGTTATGTTTTGCAAAAAGAGCTTTGACTTTTGTGTTATGCCTTTCTATCCGGAAGACTGCAGCGTTCTCCATTGCTCTCCTGTACTCTGCTCAACTCACGTGAGGCCAGCAATAGCAGT
>NW_017010637.1:0-204 GCF_001483705.2 Eufriesea mexicana | reverse complement strand
GGGGAGTCCAGCAATATTTGTTTCGTCACGTTATGTTGCGTTGCACCACGTTCGGGAAGGATAGGTTCGGTCAGAATTGGACAAAATGCCTTCAACTTTTGTGGCATTCACAGCATCGCTGTGGATTTTTGGACAATACTCTACTCTAGTACACACTACGTTTCCGTGTGGAGGCCATCAATGGTGGTATCGTCGTGTTAGGCT
>NW_017010636.1:0-204 GCF_001483705.2 Eufriesea mexicana | reverse complement strand
TCGCCAGTAGAATCTTTCCTCCTTACACATGCAAGGATGTCACCTCACCACGATATTAGTCGATGATGTCAATAAAATTGAATTTTCCATCCAGATACTAAAGAATTGCAATGGCATTATCTGGCCAATGGAATCGTTCCCCCGTATTTACGCAAGAAAGTTACCTCTCCACGATATGAGTCGAAAATGTCAATGAAATTGAAT
>NW_017010635.1:0-204 GCF_001483705.2 Eufriesea mexicana | reverse complement strand
ATATGCAAGAGCCAGCCACTAAGGGTAAAGTAATAAGTATCATTTTATAATATTTCAATGCATCGTATATCTGTTTTTAAAAATTTAACCGTTATACAATATTTACTTTCTAAATTTCTATATCAATGTATTAAATAATTTCTAATTTGAATTAGAATAATAAATAATAAATTTTATTAAATTTGATTTTATAAGTATTTTGCA
>NW_017010634.1:0-204 GCF_001483705.2 Eufriesea mexicana | reverse complement strand
GCTTCGCTCTGGATGAGGCCAGCAATAGTGGTCACCGCGCTGTACGTTTTGTCATGGTGCGTTCGGTTATGTTACGTTTGGATAGATTAGGATAGGATATCATTAACTTCTGTGATGTACACTGCTATACGGACAATTTCAGCGATGTACTCTGTTCTAATATGTTCTGCTTGGCTCTGGGGAGGTCAGCAGTGGTGGCTTCGG
>NW_017010633.1:0-204 GCF_001483705.2 Eufriesea mexicana | reverse complement strand
CCAAACGTGACCTAATTCGACATAACTGGCCAGGAACAATAATACTGGCATTCGCATAGCCAATCAGAATACACTAGAGCATAGTTGAGCGCAGAAATTCATAGTAGAGCAGTGTATACCACAAAAGTCAAAGCTATCCATACCTAAGGCAAACAAACATAACTTAACCAAACGTAACTTAACTCGACCTAACGTGCCGCGTCC
>NW_017010632.1:0-204 GCF_001483705.2 Eufriesea mexicana | reverse complement strand
TCAGGTCAGGTCAAGTCAGTCAGGTCAGGTCAGGTCAGTCAGGTCAGGTCAGGTGAGGTAAGGACGGTTAAAGCAAGGACAGGTCATGTCAGGTCAGGCAATGTCAGGTCAGGTAAGGTCAGCTCAGGCAAGGTCAGTTCAGGTCAGTTCAGGTCAGGACAGGCCAGATCATGTCTGGTCAGGTCAGGTCAGTTCAGGCCAGTT
>NW_017010631.1:0-204 GCF_001483705.2 Eufriesea mexicana | reverse complement strand
TTGCGAGAACTCAGCAGAGTATAGCAGAGCAATGTAGATCGCTGAAATCGCCCGAACAGCTGTACATAGCAAAAAAGTAGGAGATATCCTAACCTAAGCCGATCTAATCTAACATAATCGAATGCAACCAATCCCAACCTGACGTGTCTAGACCACAATGGCTGGCTTCTCCACCACCAAGCGGTATATATTAGAGGAGAGAAG
>NW_017010630.1:0-204 GCF_001483705.2 Eufriesea mexicana | reverse complement strand
TATGCATGAAAGTTAACACACATCGATATTAGTCGAAATTGTTATTAAAATTGAATATTCGGGACAGACTCTATAGCACTGTAATGGCTATAGCACGGCAATAGCATCTTTCCTCCTTATTTTTACAAGATAGTTAACTCACCACGATATTAGTCGAAAATGTCAATAAAACTACATTTTCCAGACAGATTCTGTAGCATTCGA
>NW_017010629.1:0-204 GCF_001483705.2 Eufriesea mexicana | reverse complement strand
ATTTTATTGACATTTTCGCTTAATATCGTGGTGAGTTGACTTTCTTGCATAAACAAGGAGGAATGATTCTATTGGCGTGCTACAACCATTGCAATGATGTAGAATCTTGATGGAAAAGTAAATTTTATTGACATTTTCGATTAATATCGTGGTGAGCCAACTTCCTCGCATAAGTAAGGAGGGAAGATCCTTTTGGCCTGCTAT
>NW_017010628.1:0-204 GCF_001483705.2 Eufriesea mexicana | reverse complement strand
GCTACGTTTGGTTTGGTTATGTTTGGTTATGTTAGGCTAGGATGGCTTCGACTTTTGTGCTCTAAAGTGCTATTCGGCATGTCTCTGGGCTCTACATTTCACCACTATACTCTGCTCTACTACCTGGATGCCAGTAATAGCGGCCGCCGCACGTTATGTTGAGTTAGATTACGTTGGTTTATGTCAGGTTTGGTAGGGTTTGGT
>NW_017010627.1:0-204 GCF_001483705.2 Eufriesea mexicana | reverse complement strand
TGCATATATATTATGTCATTCGTGTATATTATATTTAACGCTATACCTGTCACTGTCAAATGATCGGCGAATGAAGAAGAATTAGAATTTATGAAAAAGTAGAATAACGGAGATTGGGGAAATGATTATATGTATATTATGGATGTGAGCTTCTAGACTGTTTTCTGTGGGTATATTAGAGCTAGGTGTCTTAGTCTCTGATTT
>NW_017010626.1:0-204 GCF_001483705.2 Eufriesea mexicana | reverse complement strand
TACTGACATCACAGAGACAAGCGTATGCTGGTAGAGCAACCCAGAGAGCAGTTGTCGACCGAATAGCAGTGTGTAGCGGAAAGGTAAAAGCAGTCACTTCCGAACTTAACATAACCTAACCCACCCAAACGTACCATAACACAGCCTAACCTGCCGCTACCGGATTTGCTGGCGTCCCCAGGGACAAGCAGATTGCGAAGGAGC
>NW_017010625.1:0-204 GCF_001483705.2 Eufriesea mexicana | reverse complement strand
GTTAGGTTAGAATGGGTTAGGTTAGATCGGGTTACGTTAGGTAGGCATAGGTTATATTATGCCGGGTTGGGATATGTTAGGTTACGTTAGGTTAGGCTAGGTTGGGTTTGTTCGTTTGGGTTGGGATTGGTTCGGTTGGGATGGGTTGGTTTAGGTTAGGCTAGGCTAGGTTATGATAGGTTAGGTTACGTTAATTTAGTTTAG
>NW_017010624.1:0-204 GCF_001483705.2 Eufriesea mexicana | reverse complement strand
TTGTATCTGGAAAGGCCAGCAATAGTGGGCACGGCACTTTTGGTTTAGTTAGGCTACGTTTGCCTATGACACGTTTGGGCATGTTAGGAGAGAATTGCTTAGACTCTTTCGCCATGAACAGCTATTCGGTGGTTTTCTGCTCTCCACTCTGCTCTATTGTGTTCTGTTTGGTTCTGCGGTGACCAGAAGTAGTGGCTCCGGCAC
>NW_017010623.1:0-204 GCF_001483705.2 Eufriesea mexicana | reverse complement strand
AAGAAAGTTGGCTCACCACGATATTAGTCGGAAATGTCAATGAAATTGAATTTTCGATCCAGACTCTATAGCACTGCAATGGCAATAGCACGCCAATAGAGTCTTTGCTCCTTATTTATGCAAGAAAGTTAACTCACCACCATATTAGTCGAAAATGTCAATAAAATTGAATTTTCCGGCCAGATTCTGCAGGATTGCAATGGC
>NW_017010622.1:0-204 GCF_001483705.2 Eufriesea mexicana | reverse complement strand
TCTGGCTTTTGTGCTCTACACTACAATACGGTGGATCTCTGCGCTATGCTGTGCCCTAGTATCCTCTACTTGGCTCCGGGGAGGCCAGCAATTGTGGTCTAGTCACGTTAGGATGAAGTATGGTACGTTCGGTTATGTTACGATTGGTAGGTTAGTATACGATAGTCTAGACCTTTGTGCTATACACTCCTATCCGCGAACTTC
>NW_017010621.1:0-204 GCF_001483705.2 Eufriesea mexicana | reverse complement strand
CATAAATAAGGAGGAAAGATTCTAGTGGCGTGATATAGCCATTGCAATGCTATACAGTCTGGCTGGAAAACTCAATTTTATTGACATTTTGGTTTAATATCGTGGTGAGCTGGCTCTTTCTTGCATAAATACTGAGGAAACATGCTTTTGGCGCGCTATAGCTACGGCAATTCCATATAATCAGCCTGGAGAATTCGATTTTAT
>NW_017010620.1:0-204 GCF_001483705.2 Eufriesea mexicana | reverse complement strand
TCCATCCATATATACATCCACACATCGATCCATCCATACATCCGTCCATTCATTCATCCATTCTTCCATACATCCATACAAATATACATCGATACATCCACACATCCTTATCATCCATACATTCGTACATCCATACATCCGTCCACCCGTACATCCACCCATCCATACATCCATCGATCCATACATCCGTACAACAATCCATCC
>NW_017010619.1:0-204 GCF_001483705.2 Eufriesea mexicana | reverse complement strand
ATAGGACCTTCTGCGCTCTACTGTACACTATCGTGTTCTGCTCAGCTCTGGAGAGGCCAGCAATAGTTGTCGCGGCACGTCAGGTTGAGTTATGCTACGTCAGGTTTGGTCACGTTACGATTGGTTAGGTTAGCAGAGGAGAGCTTGACCTTTGTGCTATATTCAGCTATTGGATGGAATTCTGCGCCCTACATTGCTCCACTA
>NW_017010618.1:0-204 GCF_001483705.2 Eufriesea mexicana | reverse complement strand
TACAAAAATTCCTATCATTGGATCATGGATGGTCTGTACGTCGGTAATCGATTATTACATTTCAAAATTTCATGCGGCGTTTGATAGACGAAA
Organism: Eufriesea mexicana; assembly: GCF_001483705.2. Lineage (NCBI taxonomy): Eukaryota > Metazoa > Arthropoda > Insecta > Hymenoptera > Apidae > Eufriesea > Eufriesea mexicana. Next base: position 111 of record NW_017010618.1, on the reverse strand, counting down.
ACGTGGCAAAACGCAGTTTTACGCTAGAAAAATTGAATTTTGGCTAGTATTTCAGCGAAATTTCCCACCGTGCGTCGTGTTCATGCGTCACGGCGACACGCGCGCGCGATT
>NW_017010617.1:0-204 GCF_001483705.2 Eufriesea mexicana | reverse complement strand
TCGCCTAACGCCTTCAACCATTGGCAAGTACTGCCATCTACTTGCCTGGGAATAGGTCTATTCGAAATCAATAATCTGATATATCTTGGTGAATAGATCGCCTGACGCTTTCAATACAATGGCAAGTACAGCCATCTACTCGCCAGAAAATTGGTCTATTCAAAATCTATAACCTGTTATTGCTTGGTGAATAGATCGCCTAAC
>NW_017010616.1:0-204 GCF_001483705.2 Eufriesea mexicana | reverse complement strand
ATATTTTTTCTCTCTTTTACCTGTTTTAGCTTCATGCAAGTGTAGATAGAATATTCTTTATTATTTGTTGCTTGTTACGTTGCGATTATGCTTCACTAACTTCGAATTTTTTAGTAATTAGTGAATAATTTATTATTTGAGAAATATCTTCCATGTGATATTTTTGTAATATTTTTTTGAACGAATTTGTCACTCCTTTTTTCA
>NW_017010615.1:0-204 GCF_001483705.2 Eufriesea mexicana | reverse complement strand
ATTGTTTATGCAAGAAAGATAGCTTACCACGATATTAGTCGAAAATGTCAATAAAATTGAATTTCCCTTCCAGATTCTGTATCTTTGCAATGCCTAGAGCAACCAACAGAATGTTTCCGCCTTTTTTATGCAAGAAAGGTGGCTCACCACAATATTAGTCGAAAATGTCAATAAAATTGAATTTTTCAGCCAGATTCTAAAACA
>NW_017010614.1:0-204 GCF_001483705.2 Eufriesea mexicana | reverse complement strand
TTTCTTCCATGTTTATGCAGGAAAGTTATCTCACCACGATATCAGTCGAAAATGTCAATAAAAGTGAATTTTCCATGTAGATTCTGTAGCATTGCAATGGCAAAAGCACGCTAATAGAATCTTTCCGTCTTATTTACGCAAGAAAGATAGATCACCACGATATTAGTCGAAAATGTAAATAAAATTGAAACTGCCAGGCACATT
>NW_017010613.1:0-204 GCF_001483705.2 Eufriesea mexicana | reverse complement strand
TTCACGCTGGAGCCATCGATCTCATAATCTAAGTTTTCATTTGTAACCCTTTTGTACGTTTTGATTCTTTTATATATATATATTATTGTATCTAGTTTCTGGTGCATTAAACGTATGTTAAATTGGAGAAAAATTGGCCTGCTAGAAAACCTTACTGACGAATCCACTAGCAGGTCCGAGACGAAATGCATCCCTTCTTTTAGC
>NW_017010612.1:0-204 GCF_001483705.2 Eufriesea mexicana | reverse complement strand
TATCCGTAGCTTACCTGAGCTAGCCTGCATTAACAGAACACACTGTAACTCAACGCAACGTGCAGAGAAACCTATTGCAGGCTTCTACAGCGCAAAGCAGAATATGCTTCACCATAGTAGGCCGTAGGATTCCGCCGAATAGCAGTGTACAGCACAAACGTCAAAGAAATACTGTCCTAACCTGACCAATTGTAACATAACCAA
>NW_017010611.1:0-204 GCF_001483705.2 Eufriesea mexicana | reverse complement strand
GCTATAGAATCTGACTGGAAAATACAATTTTATTGACATTTTCGACTAATATCGTGGTGACGTCATATCGTTGCATAAATAAGGAGGAAATATCCTATTGGCATGCTACAGCCATTGGAAAACTATAGAATCTGAATGGAAGATTCATATTTATTGACATTTTGGACTAATATCGTGGTGAGCTAATTTTGTTGCATAAATAAG
>NW_017010610.1:0-204 GCF_001483705.2 Eufriesea mexicana | reverse complement strand
TTGCAATGGATATAGCATGCCAAAAGGATCTTTCCTCCTTACCTATGAATGGAAGTTAGCTCACCACGATATTGGTCGAAGCTCTCAATAAAATTGAACTTTCAAGCCGGATTCGACACCAATGCAATGGCTATAGCGCTGCAAAGGGATCATTCCACCTTACTTATGCAAGGAAGTTAGTTCTTCACGGTATTAGTCGAAAAT
>NW_017010609.1:0-204 GCF_001483705.2 Eufriesea mexicana | reverse complement strand
AGAGCGCAAATAGAATCTTTCCACCTTATTTATGCAAGGAGGTTAGCTCACCGCGATATTAGCAGAAAGTGTCAATAAAACAAAACTTTCCAGGCAGATTCTGAAGCATTTTAATGGAAATAGCATAACAAAAGAATCTTCCCTACTTATTTAAGCATGAAAGTTACCTCACAACGATATTAACCAATAATGTCAATACAATTA
>NW_017010608.1:0-204 GCF_001483705.2 Eufriesea mexicana | reverse complement strand
CAATGACCACCGTAGCGTCACAGGAAAAATGGTCAGTCATATATAACCAACGTGGCAGTCAAAGTGTTAATAATAAATGTAACATCATTTGAAAATCTAATTTCACTTAATAAACAAAGAAAAATAAATAAAAATATGATTTGAATATAAACTACGTTTGGTTATGTTACGTTTGGTTCGGTTAGGACAGGATAGATCTGCCTT
>NW_017010607.1:0-204 GCF_001483705.2 Eufriesea mexicana | reverse complement strand
GAAAGATTATATTGGTCAGCTATAACCATTGCAATGCTATTTATTCTGGGCGGAAAATTCAATATTCATGACATTTTCGAATAATACGGTGGTGCGCTACCTTTCTTGCATAAACATGGTTGAAAGATTCTATTGGCGAGTTGTATCCGCTGGAATGCTACAGGATCTGAATGGAAAAATCTATTTTATTGACATTTTCGGCTA
>NW_017010606.1:0-204 GCF_001483705.2 Eufriesea mexicana | reverse complement strand
CAGCCAGATTCTGTAGCATTGCAATGGAAATAGCTCGACAAGAGAATCTTTCCTACTTATTTAAGCAAGAAAGTTACCTCACCACCATATTATGCGAGAATGTCAAAAAAATTGAATTTTCCATCAAGTTTCTGTAGCACAGCAACGGGAATAGCGCGCAAATGGAATCTTTTCTCCTTATTTATGCAAAAAAGATATCTCACC
>NW_017010605.1:0-204 GCF_001483705.2 Eufriesea mexicana | reverse complement strand
CCCCCCCCCCCCCCCCGAGCAAGACAGGGCTTACTAGAGCGCAGAGTAGCGGTGGAATCCACCGAATTGCAATGTACAGCGCAAAGGACAAAGTAATCTAACGTAACCTAACCAGTCGTAACACTACAAGAAGAAGCCAAGCACATCCAAACGTGCCGCCACCAATATTGCTGATCTCCCAGAGCCAAGCAGAATATGTTAGAC
>NW_017010604.1:0-204 GCF_001483705.2 Eufriesea mexicana | reverse complement strand
TCAACCATTACTAAGACGCCATCGGTGGTCATCCGTGACCGCCAATAAGATAAACGCTGCATTAGGTAAGAATGTTGTCTTATACCATCAATTTACTATTATTTTGCTACCGTATGCTTCGAATAATAAAAATATGACTCCGACGTGGTAGTCAAAGGATCAATAAACAATAGGCACTATATCGGATTTCGTCAAGGTTTATCA
>NW_017010603.1:0-204 GCF_001483705.2 Eufriesea mexicana | reverse complement strand
AATGTGATCAAAAGTTATATGAGAAGATTCGCAAGAACATTGTCTGTATAAAGAGTGCACAAAGTGTCATAAATTAATTGCGTAGAGGATAGTAATTAATGAAATACCAATGGCGTTTTCGACAACGATTCTAACACTCCGCAGAATAATAATTAATATTAAATTAATTAGGGACAAATCTATGTCGAAAAATATATTGGAAAG
>NW_017010602.1:0-204 GCF_001483705.2 Eufriesea mexicana | reverse complement strand
ATCTGACATCATCTGACCTGACCTGACCTGACCTGACCTGACCTGACCGGACCTGACCTGACCGGGCCTGGTGTGAACTGACTTGACGTGACCTCTTCTGACCTGAACAGACCTGACCTGACCTGCAGCTGCCTGGCCTCGCCTGGCCTCGCCTGGCCTCACCTGACCTGACCTGTTCTGATGTGACCTGACCTGGCATGACCT
>NW_017010601.1:0-204 GCF_001483705.2 Eufriesea mexicana | reverse complement strand
TGAATGCTACAGAATCCTCCTGGAAAATAAAATTTTATTGACATTTTCGGCTAATATCGTGGTAACCTATCTTCCTTGCATTGGTAAGGAGGAAATATACTTTTGGCGTGCTATATGCATTGCAATGCTTTAGAATGTGTTTGGAAAATTCAACTTTATTGACATTTTCGACTAATATCGTGGTGAGCTAGCTTTCTTGCATAA
>NW_017010600.1:0-204 GCF_001483705.2 Eufriesea mexicana | reverse complement strand
TCCGTTACGTTTGGCTAGGTTATGTTAAGCTAAGTGCAGTACGGATGGCTTTGACCACCGTGAAATACACTGTTAATTGGTGGAATTCTGCACTCTGATGTTCTGCACTTTATTCTGGAGAGCTCTGTGCTGTCCAGCAACAGTGGTCGCGGCACGTTATGTTCAGTTAGGCTACTCTAGGTTACCTTTGACTTCTCTGCTATA
>NW_017010599.1:0-204 GCF_001483705.2 Eufriesea mexicana | reverse complement strand
GCCAAAGCTATCCGAACTTATCCCAAACTAACGTAACGTTACAAAGCGTAGCCTAACCCACTCTATAGTGGTGAGACTACCATTACCATCAACCCCAGAGTCAAGCAGAGCATATCAGAACAGAGTAGAGCGCAGAAATCCATCGAAGAGCAGTGTACAGCGTAAAAGTCGGACATATACGCCCCTAACATGGCAAAACGTAAC
>NW_017010598.1:0-204 GCF_001483705.2 Eufriesea mexicana | reverse complement strand
ATGTTAGGTTTGCTAAAGCTTCGGTATGTTTGCCTAGGATAGGTTAGGTTAGGTTAGGTTAGGTTCGGTTAGGGCAGATAAGGCTAGGTTTGGTCAGGTCCGGTCACGTCAGGTCATGTCATGTCAGGTCAGGTCAGGTCAGGTCAGGTCTGGTCAGGTCAGTTAGTCCATGTTAGGTCAGGTCAGTTCAGGTCAGGTCGGGTC
>NW_017010597.1:0-204 GCF_001483705.2 Eufriesea mexicana | reverse complement strand
AATATCGTGGTGAGTTATGTTTCTCGCATAAATAAGGAGGAAAGATTCTATTGGCGTGCTATAAACTTTGCAATGCAATAGAATCTTGCTGGAAATTTCAATATTAATGACAGTTTCGTCTATTATCGTGGTGTGCTACATTTCTTGCATAAATAAGCAGGGTAGATTCTACTGGCGTGCTGTAGACATTGCAATGATATAGAG
>NW_017010596.1:0-204 GCF_001483705.2 Eufriesea mexicana | reverse complement strand
AAATGTGAACGAAATTAAATTTTCCAGTCAGATTCTATAGCATTGCAATGGCTATAGCGTGCCGATAGAAACATTCCCCCTTATTTATGCAACAAAATTAGCTCACCACGATATTAGTCGAAAATGTCATCGAAATTAAATTTTCCAGTCACATTCTACAGCATTGCAATGGCTATAGCATGCCAATAGTATCTTACCACCTTA
>NW_017010595.1:0-204 GCF_001483705.2 Eufriesea mexicana | reverse complement strand
TAGTTCTGTGGATGGATGGATGTATTGATGGATGTATGTGAGGATTGCAGGATATATGGATGACTGGATGTATTGATGTACAGGTTTTTGGATGCATGAATGTATGTTTGTATGGATGTATGTACGTAAGGATGTATGGATGGATGGATGTATATATGTATGGATGTATGGATGGATGGATGTATGAGTGGATGGGTGTATGGA
>NW_017010594.1:0-204 GCF_001483705.2 Eufriesea mexicana | reverse complement strand
CGATCTATTCACCGAGCTATAGCAGGCTATAGATTTTCAATAGAACAATTCTCTGGCAAGAAGGTGGCTGTACCTGCAATTGGATTGAAGGCGTTAGGCAACCTATTCACCAAGCTATAACAGGTTACATACTTTGAATACACTAATTCTCTGGCAAGTAGATAGCTGTACTTGCCATTGGATTGAAGGCGTTAGGCGATCTAT
>NW_017010593.1:0-204 GCF_001483705.2 Eufriesea mexicana | reverse complement strand
GCCAGCTATGAACATTGCAATTCTATAGTATCCGTATGGAAAATTCAGTTTTATTGACATTTTGGACTAACATCGTGGTGAGCTGACATCGTTGTATAAATAAGTAGGAAAGACTGTATTGGAACGCTATAGCCATTGCAATGCTATAGAATCTGGCTGCTAAACTCAATTTTATTGACATTTTCGGCCAATATCGCGGTGAGC
>NW_017010592.1:0-204 GCF_001483705.2 Eufriesea mexicana | reverse complement strand
TACTTACCTGGGAATAGGCCTATTCAAGATCTATAATTTGTTATAGCTTGGTGAATACATCGCCTATCGCCTTCATTCCAATGGCAAATACAGCCAACCACTTGCCAGAGAATAGGTCTATTCAAAATGTATAATCTGTTGTAGCTTAGTGAATAGGCCGCACATCGCCTTCAATCCAATGGCAAGTACAGACTTCTACTTGCC
>NW_017010591.1:0-204 GCF_001483705.2 Eufriesea mexicana | reverse complement strand
GGATAGCTTTGACTTTTCTGTTATAAACAGCGATTCGATGGATTTCTGTCCTCTACATTGCTCCAATATGCTCTGCTTGTCTCTGGGGTGCCCAGCAATGATGGTTGCTACACGTTATTTTGAGTTAGACTGCGTTTGGTAAGGTTACGTTAGCTTGTGTTAGGCTTTGATGGCTATGACTCTTTCGCCATCCACTGCGGCTCA
>NW_017010590.1:0-204 GCF_001483705.2 Eufriesea mexicana | reverse complement strand
TGTCCCAACATATACAAACGTAATATATCGAAACGCATCTTATCATAACCTAACGAGCCGAGACCATTATCGCTGGCTTCCCCGGAGCCAAGCGGAATATACTAGGGCACAGTAGATCGCCGAAATCCACCGAATAGAGGAGCGCAGCTTAAGATTCAAAGCAATCCCATCCTAACATTGCCAAACGTAACATAACCAAACGTT
>NW_017010589.1:0-204 GCF_001483705.2 Eufriesea mexicana | reverse complement strand
AAATTCAATTTTATTGACATTATCGACTAATATCGTGGAGAGCTAATTTTGTTGCATAAACAAGGAGGAAAGATGCTATTGGCATGCTATAGCCATTTAGATGCTATAGAAACTGACCGGAAAATTCAATTTTATGGACACTATCTACTAATATCGTGGTGAGCTAATTTTCCTACATAAATAAGGAGGAAAGATTTTATTAGC
>NW_017010588.1:0-204 GCF_001483705.2 Eufriesea mexicana | reverse complement strand
GAATCCCCAGAGCCCAGCAGAATACATTAGTGGTGAGTAGGACACAGATATCCACAGAATTGCAGTGCGTATCGGAAAAGGCAGCGTTGCCCGAACCTAACCCACACCAACAGGACATAACCAAGCAAAGCATAACTCAACCTAACGTGCCGAGACCATCATTGCTGCTCTTCCCAGAGTCAAGCAGGACATGCTAGAGCACAG
>NW_017010587.1:0-204 GCF_001483705.2 Eufriesea mexicana | reverse complement strand
ACATTCGGCACTATTTTAGGAAAATGCACTCTCAAAAGCGAAAAAAAGTAATCAATCCCGTTAGAGATAAGTCTGCTCTACGCTGCTAAGCGAAAAAATTCGAATCCAAAAGCCTAATTTCAAAGATAGAATCCAAAAAAGTCAATTGCGCAGCACGATTTGACAGCCACTAACACATTCGGCACTATGTTACGAAAATGCACG
>NW_017010586.1:0-204 GCF_001483705.2 Eufriesea mexicana | reverse complement strand
GAAAAAGAAATGTCTCAATTATACCTATCAATCAACTAATCATAAGCTACAATAAATGACACCAAACTAAAAAGATTAAGTACTTCTGAGATATCTCAAACGATCCACAATAATTTCATACCCCTTCACAACCCTAAACACTAAATAACGAAAAGACTCAGTTACAAAATGAACGTTATAAAACAATTTATTTCCATCTTTCTC
>NW_017010585.1:0-204 GCF_001483705.2 Eufriesea mexicana | reverse complement strand
AATTGGCGAGCTATAGCCAATGCATTGCTATAGTATCTGGCTGGAAAATTCATTTTTATTGACTTCGAGGACTAATATCGTGGTGACCTACCTTCCTCGCATAAGTAAGGGGGAAAGATACTTTTGGCGTGCTGTAGCCTATGCAAAGCTATGGACTCTGGCAGGAAAATTCAATTTCACTGACATTTTCGCTTAATGTCGTGA
>NW_017010584.1:0-204 GCF_001483705.2 Eufriesea mexicana | reverse complement strand
AGATGACCGTACTTGCCATTGGATTGATGGCGTTAGGCGATATATTCACCAAGCTATAACATGCTATAGAGTTAGAATAGGCCTATTTTCTGGCTGGTAGATGCCTGTACTTGCCATTGGATTGTAGGCGGTTGGCGATCAATTCACCAAGCTATAACAGATTAAAAAATTTGAATAGACCAATTCTCTGGCAAGAAGATGGCT
>NW_017010583.1:0-204 GCF_001483705.2 Eufriesea mexicana | reverse complement strand
TGCTTGCCTCTGGGGAACCAAGCAATAGTTTTCTCTGCAATGTTGCTTCAGCTAAGCTACGTTTTGTTATGTTACGTATGGTTATGTATGGAAATGGAAGCTACGACTATAGTGCTATGCACTGCGGTTCTATGGACACCAGCGCTCTACTGCCCTCTAATATGATCTACATGGCTGTGGTGAGGGCAGCAGTAGTGATCTCGG
>NW_017010582.1:0-204 GCF_001483705.2 Eufriesea mexicana | reverse complement strand
TTTTCAGCCGGATTCTATAGCATTTCAATGGCCATAGCAGGCCGATGGAATCTTTTCTCCTTATTTATGCACGAAAGTTATCTCACCACGATATTAGCAGAAAATGTCAATGAAATTGTATATTCCGGCCAGATATACGACCTAAACCACTGCTATGGCTATAGCGCTCCAATAGGATCTATCCTCCTCACTTATGCAAGCAAG
>NW_017010581.1:0-204 GCF_001483705.2 Eufriesea mexicana | reverse complement strand
TGGATGGATGTATGGGTGTATGTATGGATGTATGGGTGAATGGATTTATGGATTTATGAAAGGCTGGATCTATGGATAGGAGGCTGGATAGGTGGATATATCGATGGATTATGCTTGGGTGGATGCATGTATGGATGCGCTGATATGTGGATTGATGTGTGTATGGATGGATGAATGTGTGGGTGGATTGAGGTATGAATGTTT
>NW_017010580.1:0-204 GCF_001483705.2 Eufriesea mexicana | reverse complement strand
CCGTGATAATTGTTCAAATGATCACAAATTACCGATTAATGATTACAGATTATAACCGATGTTTGAAATTTCTTGATTACTTCATAAGATGATTCCGATTACTTTCGTTAAACAATTACGGTGATCATCGCTATAAGAATGTCCTCGTATAGCACGTAAAATCTGAAAGGCTTCCCATTTAGCCCGAGTTTATAAATTTAGGTA
>NW_017010579.1:0-204 GCF_001483705.2 Eufriesea mexicana | reverse complement strand
CGGGAACTCGCACCGCTACCTCACGGATAGTATGCACGTGTGACGGACGCGACAAACATACCTCCATTCACTTTCCGAAAACACGCATACGCTCATACCCTGTGGGCGCCGCTTGCGCCGACCACGAACTCCCTGGCAGGTGGGACCTCCACCCACCTGTCCATGGTCTCCCTGACCCATGTTACAACGGGGGTGAGAGACTGT
>NW_017010578.1:0-204 GCF_001483705.2 Eufriesea mexicana | reverse complement strand
TATCTCGTTTTGAGAGGTTATGAGGTAATAGCTTTGAATTTTGTGCCACACACTGCTATTCAGAAGATTTCTGCGCTCTACATTGCTCTCCTATTCTTTGCCCGACTCTTGGTGGCAAGAAATAGTTGTCTCGGAACGTGGGCTTGAGTTACGCTATGTTTGGTTAGGCTACGATAGTTTTGGTTAGGTCCGGAAATCTTTGAC
>NW_017010577.1:0-204 GCF_001483705.2 Eufriesea mexicana | reverse complement strand
AGCCATCTACTTGCCAGAGAATAGGTGTATTCAAAATATATAATCTGCTATAGCTTGTTGAATGGGTCGCCTAACGTCTTCAACCAATGGCAAGTACAGCCATCTGCTAGCCAGAGAATAGATCTATTCAAAATCTATAAACTGTCATAGAATGGTGAGTAGATGGCATAACGCCTTCAATCCAATGGCAAGTACAGCCATCTA
>NW_017010576.1:0-204 GCF_001483705.2 Eufriesea mexicana | reverse complement strand
GATTTCTGCGCTCCAGATTGTTCTACTATACACTGCTCGGCACTCGGGAGTCCAGCCATAGTGTTCGTGGCACGTTAGGTTGTGTCAGGTTACGTTTGGCTGTGTTAGGTTTTGTCAGGGTAGGATGGGGTAACTCCAACATTTGGGCTATACGCTTCTATTAGGTGAATCTCTGCGACCTACTATGCGCTAATATGATATCCT
>NW_017010575.1:0-204 GCF_001483705.2 Eufriesea mexicana | reverse complement strand
TAGACGAAAATGTCAATAAAATTGAATTTTGCAACCACACTCTATATCATTGCGATGTCTACAGCAAGCCAATAGTATCTACCCTGCTTATTTAGGCAAGAAAGGTTGCTCACCACGATAATAACCGAAACTGTTAATAACATTGAACTTTCCAGCAAGATTCTATAGCATTCCAAAGCCTATAGTACGCCAATAGAATCTTTC
>NW_017010574.1:0-204 GCF_001483705.2 Eufriesea mexicana | reverse complement strand
CGTATGCTTAATCATCATCCACATATTGTTATCTATTATTATTGTTAATTAATAAATAGTTCTGTTATTTACAACCTACCATAGTTTCTACAATGTTCAATGTAAAATTACTCAATGACACATGGAACGTCGAACTAAAATAATCCTACGTCCTAATTTACATACGATTGTTCAAGTTGGACTAGATGTGTTTAAAGTAGGTCT
>NW_017010573.1:0-204 GCF_001483705.2 Eufriesea mexicana | reverse complement strand
CCCGAGCTTGACATAACCTAACCAAACCAAACGTAACGGAGCCAAACCTAACGTGCCGAGACCTCTATTGCTGGCATCCCCAGAGCCAAGCAGAGCGTACTAGAGCGCAGTAGAGCGCAGAAATCCACCGAAAATCTGCTTATACTGCGAAAGTCGAAGCTATCCGAACCCGACCCAAACCATCATACCTTAACCAAACATAGC
>NW_017010572.1:0-204 GCF_001483705.2 Eufriesea mexicana | reverse complement strand
GGATGTACGTATGGAAGTATGTATGGATGGATGGTTGTAATGTTGGACGCATTTATGGATGTATGGATGTGTGGATGTATGGGTATACGAATGTATGTATGAACGGATGTATTTATGTATGGATGTATATATGTATGGATATATGGATGGACAGATGTGTGGATCGATGGATGTTTGGATGGGCGGATGTATAGTTGGATGGTT
>NW_017010571.1:0-204 GCF_001483705.2 Eufriesea mexicana | reverse complement strand
ATCCATACATACATCCATACATACATCCCCATATATATCCATTCGTACGTCCGTACATAAGTACATACATACATCCATACATCCGTACATCCATGCGTACACCCATACATACATTCACACATCCACCCAGACGTCCATGCATCCATTCATACCTTCATGCATATATAAATACATACGACCATAAATACATCCCCACATACATCC
>NW_017010570.1:0-204 GCF_001483705.2 Eufriesea mexicana | reverse complement strand
AGGATATATTCTAATTTTGTGCCTTCCACTTCACTGCGGTGGATTTCTGCGCCGTCCTGTGCTTTAGCATTTTCCGCTTTGTTCTGGGGATATCAGCAATAGTGGTCTGGGCTCGTTATGTTGAGTTTGGTTACGTTCGGGCGTGATATGCTTTGTTAGGTTAGGATAGGATAGTTTTGACTTTTGTGCTGTACACTGCTATTC
>NW_017010569.1:0-204 GCF_001483705.2 Eufriesea mexicana | reverse complement strand
TCGAAGATATCCTATCACATCCTGACACAAACTAACGTATCCAAACGTAGTGTAACCCAACATAACGTGGTGAGACCAATTTTTCTGTCCTCCCCAGAGCCGTGCAGAGTATACTAGAGGAGATTAGAGCGCAGAAACCCGGGAAAAAGCGGTCTATAGCACAAAAGTTAAAGTAGCCTCTCCTATCTTTGCCAAATGTAACAT
>NW_017010568.1:0-204 GCF_001483705.2 Eufriesea mexicana | reverse complement strand
ATGTATGGATGGGTGGTTGTATGGATGGATGGATGTATGGATGGATGGATGTATGGAAGGATGTGTGTATGGATGGATGGATGTATGGATTGAAGGACGTATGGATTGATGTACGTATGGATGGATTGAGGTATGGAGGGTCGGATGTACGGAAGAATGGATGTATGGATGAATTAAGGTATGGATGTATGTATGGATGGATGT
>NW_017010567.1:0-204 GCF_001483705.2 Eufriesea mexicana | reverse complement strand
GAATATCAGTGTATACCACAAAAGTTGGAGCTATCCTTTGTTAACGTAAACAATCGTTACATAGCTAAACCTAACCTGACAAGGGTAGCATTTCGAGACCATGGCTGCTGTCCTCGCCAGAGCAATGCACAACATATTAGGGGAGAGTAGGGCGCAGAATTCCATAGAATCGCAGTGTATGGCAGAAAAGTCAAAGCTACACAA
>NW_017010566.1:0-204 GCF_001483705.2 Eufriesea mexicana | reverse complement strand
GTTAGAATAGCTTTGACTTTTGAGCTATACACCGCTATTCGGACGATTTCAGCGCTCTACATTCCTGTGCTATAATCTGCTTATCTCTCGTGAGGCCAGCGATAGCGGTCGTGGTACGTCATTCTGGGTCACGTTACGTCCACATATGTTTCGTTCTGATGTGTTAGGATAGGCTAGATTTGACTTTTGCGCTATAGCCTGCTA
>NW_017010565.1:0-204 GCF_001483705.2 Eufriesea mexicana | reverse complement strand
GACCTGACCTGACCTGATCTGACCTAACCTAACCTAACCCGACCTGACATGGCCTGGCCTGACTGGGCCTCACATGCCCTGACCTGACCTGAAATCACCTGACCCGACCTGCAATGGCCTGACCTGACATGATGTGGCCGCAACTGACCCGTCATTCCCTGGCATGCCCTGGGCTGGCCGGACCAGACAATGCCTGTCCTGACC
>NW_017010564.1:0-204 GCF_001483705.2 Eufriesea mexicana | reverse complement strand
GTGGAGCCATCTACTAGCCAGAGAATAGGTCTATTCAAAAGCTATAACCTGTTATATCTTGGCGAATAGATCGCCTAACGCCATCAAACCAATCTCAAGTACTGCCACCTACTTGCCAGAGAATAGGTCTATTCAAAATCAATAGCCTGTTATAGCTTGGTGAATAGATCGCCTTACGCGATCAATCCAATCTCAAGTAATGCT
>NW_017010563.1:0-204 GCF_001483705.2 Eufriesea mexicana | reverse complement strand
ATGTATCTATGGATGTGTGTATATATGCGTGTATGGGTGTATGCATGGATGTATGGATGTATGAGTGTATGGATGTATGGTTGGACGGATACACTGATGGATGGATGTACGGATGTGTGGATGAATGGATGTATGTTTGTCTGGATGTATGAATGTATGGATGTATGGATGTATGGATGTAGGGATGTATGCATGTACGTATGG
>NW_017010562.1:0-204 GCF_001483705.2 Eufriesea mexicana | reverse complement strand
GGTCGAAGGCACCCTAACCAAACTTAGCCTAACCTAGCCAAACCAAACGTAACCTATATCAACGAAACATGCACCACCGCGATTGCTGGCCACCCTAGATTCAAGCAGATGCTACTAGAGCAATGCAGCGCACAGATATCTACCGAATAGCAGTTTATAGCACAAAGGTCATAGCCATCTTAACCAAACTTGACCTAACATAAC
>NW_017010561.1:0-204 GCF_001483705.2 Eufriesea mexicana | reverse complement strand
ACATAACCTTACGGGACCAATATTGCTGGCTTCTACAGAGCCAAACGGAACGCATTAGAGCACACAAGAGCGCAGAAAGCCAGCCCAATGCAGTGAATAGCGCAGAAGTCGAAGGTATCCTATCATGACGTGACCCAGACCGACCTAACGGAACGTAGCATAGCACATCACATCGTGCCGCGACCACTGCTGCAGGCGCCCCAA
>NW_017010560.1:0-204 GCF_001483705.2 Eufriesea mexicana | reverse complement strand
AATTTTTTTGACATTTTCCGCTAATATTGTGGTGACCTAACTTTCTTGGATATACAAGGAGGATGGATACTGCTGTCGCGCTATAGTCATTGCGATGCTATTGAATCTGGCTAAAAAATTCAACTTTATTGACATTATCGGCTACTATCGTTGTGACCTAACTTTCTTGCATATAGAAGGAGGAAAGGTTCAACTGGCGTACTA
>NW_017010559.1:0-204 GCF_001483705.2 Eufriesea mexicana | reverse complement strand
ACACCAACACATTCGTCCATACATACATCCATACATACAACCTTCCATACATCCATACATCCACAAATACATACATCCATACAAACATACACACATACATCCACACATTCATACATGCATCCATCCATACATGCATCCACCCATACATCCATAAATCCACACACCCATACATCCATAACTCCATCCACCCGTACACTCATCCAT
>NW_017010558.1:0-204 GCF_001483705.2 Eufriesea mexicana | reverse complement strand
TGAATGGATGGATGTATATATGTCCGGATGTATGGATTTATGGATGTAAGATTGTGTGGGTGAATGGATGTAAGGATGGATGTATGTGTGAATGGCAGGATATGTGGATGGATGGATGTATTGGTGTACAGGTGTTAGGATGCATGAACCTATGGTTGTGTGGATGCATGAATGTATGGTTGTATGGGTGTAAGTATGTATGGA
>NW_017010557.1:0-204 GCF_001483705.2 Eufriesea mexicana | reverse complement strand
AATAAGTAGGAAAGATTCAATTCACTTGCTATAGCCGTCGCAATGCTATAGAATCTGGCTGGAGAGTTTAATTTTATTTACATTTTCGGCTAATATTGTGGGGAGTTAACTTGCTTGCATAAATAAGGAGGAAGGATTCTTTTGGCGAGCTATAGGCATTGCAATGCTGTAGAATCTGGAAGGAAAATTCAATTTTCTTGACAT
>NW_017010556.1:0-204 GCF_001483705.2 Eufriesea mexicana | reverse complement strand
CGAAAACTGATGCGCCGAGAAGACTATTACTGGCCTCCCCTTAGCCGAGCGGAGAATAGTAGAGCAATGTGGGCGTAGAACTATACCGAATACTTGTAGATGGCTCAAAATTCATGGTTATGCTGCCGTAACCTGACCAATCGAAACATAACCAAACGAAGCTAACTCAAGCGTACGTTCCTACACCACAATGGCTGACCCCCC
>NW_017010555.1:0-204 GCF_001483705.2 Eufriesea mexicana | reverse complement strand
GTCTAATATCGTGGCGACCTAACTTTCTTGCACATATAAGGAGGAAAGATTCTACAGGCGTACAATAGTCATTGCAATCCCATGGAATCTGGCACGAAAATTCAATTTTATTGCCATTTTCAACTAATATGGCGTTGACCAAACTTTCTTGCGTAAATAAGGTCGATACGTACTATTCGCGTGATATATACATTGAAATGCTAT
>NW_017010554.1:0-204 GCF_001483705.2 Eufriesea mexicana | reverse complement strand
AGTACAGCCATCTACTTGCCAGAGGATAAGTATATTCAATATCTATAAGCTGTCATAGCTTGGAGATTAGATCGCCTAACGCCTTCAATCCAATGGCAAGTAAACCAATCTACATGCCAGAGAATAGATCTATTCAAAATGTATATCCTGTTATATCATGGTGAATAGATCGCCTAACCCCTTCAATCCAATGGCAAGTACAGC
>NW_017010553.1:0-204 GCF_001483705.2 Eufriesea mexicana | reverse complement strand
CGACATTAGTCGAAAATGTCAATAAAATTGAATTTTCCTGGAAGATTCTATAGCGTTGCAATGTTAATAGAACGCCAATAGCACCTTTCCTCCTTATTTATGCAAGAAAGCTTGCCCACCACGATATTAGTCGAAAATGAAAATAAAATTGAATTTTCCAGGCATATTCTATAGCATTGCGATGGCTATATCACGCCAATTGAA
>NW_017010552.1:0-204 GCF_001483705.2 Eufriesea mexicana | reverse complement strand
CGCAATAGCCATTGGAATGCTATAGAATATGGCTGGGAAATACAATTTTATTGACATTTTCGACAATATCGTGGTGACCTAACTTTCTTGCATATGTAGGGCGGAAAGGCTGCTCTGGCGTGCTTTATCCACTCCAGTGAAAGAGAATCTGTCTGGAACATTCAATTTTAATGACATTTTCGACTAATATCGTGATGAGCTAAC
>NW_017010551.1:0-204 GCF_001483705.2 Eufriesea mexicana | reverse complement strand
AAATAGAGTGTAAAAGGGCAATGTAGAGCGCAAAAATCCACCGAATAGCAGTGTATGTTACCATAGTCGAGGATATCCTAACAGATCCTTCCCAACCTAACCTAACGAAACGAAACCTACCTCAATCCAACGAGCCGAGAACACTATTACTGGCCACCCCAGAGCAAGCAGAGCATATTAGAGCAAACGAGAGCTCAGAGACCC
>NW_017010550.1:0-204 GCF_001483705.2 Eufriesea mexicana | reverse complement strand
TGTGATGAGCACAAGAGTCGAAGCGATCCTAACCTAACCCAAACTAGCTTAATATAACCAAACGTAACCTCTCCCATCCTGACGCGCCGCGGCTAACATTTCAGGCTTCCCCAGAGCAAAGCAGAGCATACTAGATAGCAGTGGTGCGCAGAAATCCACCGAATAGCAGTTTCTAGCGCAAAATCCAAGGTTATCCTAACCCTA
>NW_017010549.1:0-204 GCF_001483705.2 Eufriesea mexicana | reverse complement strand
CGATCTATTCACCAAGCTACAACAGATTATTGATTTTGAATAGACTTATTCCCTGGCAAGTATATGGCTGTACTTGCCATGGGATTGCAGGCGATGGGCGATCTATTCGCCAAGCTATAACAGATTATAGATCGCGAATAGTCCTATTCTCTGGCAAGTAGATGGCTGTACTTGCCATTGTATTGAAGGAGTTAGGCGATCTAT
>NW_017010548.1:0-204 GCF_001483705.2 Eufriesea mexicana | reverse complement strand
CATTCATTCTTCCGTCCATCCACCTAACCATTCATCCACACACACATCCATAGATACAAACATACATACATCCATACATACATACGTCCATCCATCCTTACATCCATCCATCCATCCATCCATCCATCCATACTTCCATACATCCATACTTCCATACATCCATACATCAAACCACCAATCCATCCATCCATCTATACATCCATA
>NW_017010547.1:0-204 GCF_001483705.2 Eufriesea mexicana | reverse complement strand
CCTTGCATAAATAAGGGGGAAAGATACTATTGGTACTCTATAGTCATTGCAGTGCTATATAATCAGGCTGGAAAATTCAATTTTATTGACATTTTCGACTAACATCGTGGTGATGTAACTTTCTTGCATAAATAAGGGGGAAAGATTCTATTGGCTTGCTATGGCCATTGCAATGGTATAGAATCTGCACCGAAAATTCAATTT
>NW_017010546.1:0-204 GCF_001483705.2 Eufriesea mexicana | reverse complement strand
TATAGAACGCCAAAAGTATCTTTCCGCCTTGTTTATGCAAGAATGTTAGCTCACCGCGATATTACTCGAAAATGTTAAAAAAATTGAATTTGCCATACAGATTCTATGGCGCTGCAATGGCAATAGCAAGCCAATAGAATATTTCCTCCTTATATATGCAAGAAAGTTAGCTCACCACGGTATTAGTCGAAAATGTTAATAAAA
>NW_017010545.1:0-204 GCF_001483705.2 Eufriesea mexicana | reverse complement strand
ATGAAGGATTCAATTGGCGTGCTATTGCCGTCGCAATGCTATAGAATATGCCTGGAAAATGCAGTTTTATTGACATTTTCGACTAATATCGTGGTGGGCTAACCTTCTACCATAAATAAGGATGAAGGATTCAATTGGCGCGCTATAGCCATTGCAATGCTATAGAATCTGGCTGGAAAGTTCAATTTTATCGACATTTTCGAC
>NW_017010544.1:0-204 GCF_001483705.2 Eufriesea mexicana | reverse complement strand
TTTCTGGCAAGTAGATGTCTGTTCTTGCCATTGAATTGAAGGCGTAAGGCGATCTATTCACCATGCTATAATGGATTATATATTTTGAGTAGACCTATGCCCTGGCAAGTAGATGAGTGTACTTGCCATTGTATTGAAGGTGTTAAGCGATCTACTCACCAAGCTATAACAGGTTATATATTTTGAATAGACCTATTCTCTGGC
>NW_017010543.1:0-204 GCF_001483705.2 Eufriesea mexicana | reverse complement strand
CCTTCTTTTGGAAAGTTGGATTGCACACTGCAATATTTGTCGAAAATGTCAATAAAATTGGATTTTGCAACGAGATTCTATAGCATTGTAATGGCTATGTCGCGCCAACAGAATCTATCCTTCTTATTTATGTAATAGAGCTAGCTCACCACGATATTAGTCGAAATTTAAATAAAATTGAATTTTCCAGCCAAATTCTGCAGC
>NW_017010542.1:0-204 GCF_001483705.2 Eufriesea mexicana | reverse complement strand
TGCCCCGCGGGATACACATTTAACGGGTATTTTTGTAATCTAATCCCAAAAAATCAATTTTTCTTTTTGTTTCACATTTTCTCGAAGTATATGTTTTCGAAAATGTTCGTACAAACGGATTTGTTCGAATTCGTAAAATTGGCAGAGTTATATAGACGTTTAAAGCGAAGTCAGCCATTTTAAAGGGTGTCCCAAAATTCACGC
>NW_017010541.1:0-204 GCF_001483705.2 Eufriesea mexicana | reverse complement strand
TGAACCTAACGTGCCACGACCAAAATTGCAGGCCTTGCCAGAGCCATGCAGAGCACGTAAGTTTAGAGTAGAGCGCAGAAATCCATGGAACAAATGTGTACATCTGAAAAGTCATAGCTACCCGAACCAAACCCGAACCAACAGGACATAACGAAAAATAGCCTAACCCAACCTAGCGTACCGAGAGCGATATTGCTACCCTCA
>NW_017010540.1:0-204 GCF_001483705.2 Eufriesea mexicana | reverse complement strand
CTAAAATCTTGCTGTAAAGTTCAATTTTATTAACATTTTCGACAAGTATTGTGGTGAGCTAACATGCCAGCGTAAATAAGGGGGAATGATTCTATTGGTTTGCTATAGCAATTGCATCGCAATAGAATCAGACTGGAACGCTCAATTTTATTGACATTTTCGACTAATATCGTAGTGGGAAATCTTTTCTGTATAAATGCGAAG
>NW_017010539.1:0-204 GCF_001483705.2 Eufriesea mexicana | reverse complement strand
TTAAATCTCAAATAATAACAGTTATTAATTAAATGGCTCGTTATTTCGTGTTTCGAGATTTTTCAAATGCAATGAATGAAACGAACGGGTGTACAATGGAGAACGAAACAATTGGAAATACGAAACAACGATTGTAAAAATCTTACCGCGTGAAAAGTAATACCGCCTTATCATATTTGATGGTGCACAATAAACTTTTAAATT
>NW_017010538.1:0-204 GCF_001483705.2 Eufriesea mexicana | reverse complement strand
GCCAGAGAATAAGTATATTCAAAATCTATAAGCTGTCATAGCTTGGTGATTAGATCGCCTAGCACCTTCAATCCAATGGCAAGTACACCCATCTACATGCCAGAGAATAGGTCTACGCAAAATATATATCCTGTTATATCATGGTGAATAGATCATCTAACGCCTTCAATCCAATGGCAAGTACAGCCATCTACTTGCCAGAGA
>NW_017010537.1:0-204 GCF_001483705.2 Eufriesea mexicana | reverse complement strand
CTTTTTTAGGGAAGGGGGTATGCTCACTACGATATTGATCGAGAATGGCAATAAAAGTGAATTTTCCAGCCAGATTTTATATCATTATAATGGCCATAGCGCGCCAATAGAATATTTCTAACTTATTTATGCAATACAGTCATTTCAACACGATATAAGTCGAAAATGTCAATAAAACTGTATTTTCCAGCAAGAATCTTTAGC
>NW_017010536.1:0-204 GCF_001483705.2 Eufriesea mexicana | reverse complement strand
TTTCAAAACAAAATTCTCAACACTCCGAATAATGAAAAGTGAAGAAAAGAATGCGTGTAACAAGCAAAATATCCCAAAAATCTAGATAAATCGTGTCTACGGAGATTTTCCTGCTCCCCGATTCGAATTTCCTTCGCCAAGGTCCACGCGGGTGCAGCAACGTTGGAGGCGGGAAATTCAAACGGAGCGAAGGCCGTTTCGTAG
>NW_017010535.1:0-204 GCF_001483705.2 Eufriesea mexicana | reverse complement strand
ACCTATTCACAATGCTATAACAGGTTATATATCTTGAATAGATATATTATCTGGCGAGTAGATGGCTGTACTTGTCATTGGATTGAAGGCGTTCGGCAATCTATTCTCCACGCTATAACAGATTATGTATCTTGAATAGACTTATTCTCTGGCAAATAGATGGCTGTACTTGCCATTGAATTGAAGGCGTTAGGCGATCTATTC
>NW_017010534.1:0-204 GCF_001483705.2 Eufriesea mexicana | reverse complement strand
CATACATCTATACACACATCCGTACATACATCCATCGATCCACCCATCCATAATTCCATTCATGCACCCATCCATACGTCCATCGATCCATACATCTATCCATCCATACATCCATCCAGCAATCCATACATACATACATCCACACATGCATACATCCACAAATCCATCCATCCATGCACTCATCCATCCATACGTACATCCATA
>NW_017010533.1:0-204 GCF_001483705.2 Eufriesea mexicana | reverse complement strand
GTACTTGCCATTGGATTGAAGGCGTTGGCGACCTATTCACGAAGCTGTAACAGATTATATATTATGAATAGACCAATTTTCAGGCAAGAAGATGGCAGTACTTGTCATTGGATTGAAGGCATTTGGCGATCTATTCTCCATGCCATAGCAGATTATAGATTTTAAATAGACTTATTCCCTGGCAAGAAAATGGCTGTTCTTGCC
>NW_017010532.1:0-204 GCF_001483705.2 Eufriesea mexicana | reverse complement strand
TCTCGACTACCATCGCGGTGAGCAAACGAATCTGACTAAATTCGAAGGAAAGATTCCATTGGTATGCTGTAGCCCCTGCATGGCAGTAGATTCTGATCGGAAAGCTCATTATCGACTTATATGGTTGTGCGCAAACTTTTTGTCATAAATAAGGAGGAAGAATACTATTGGCTTGCTATAGCCATAGCATTGCAATAGAATCTG
>NW_017010531.1:0-204 GCF_001483705.2 Eufriesea mexicana | reverse complement strand
ACATACTTCCAATCATCCATCCAAACAAACATCCACCCATCCATACATCCATGAATCCTTACATCCAACCATCCAAACATCCATCCACCAATCCATCAATCCTTCCACGCATCCATACTCACACCAATACACAGATTCGTACATACACCTATACATTCATCCATACATACATCCATACATAAATTCTTACATACATCCATACAT
>NW_017010530.1:0-204 GCF_001483705.2 Eufriesea mexicana | reverse complement strand
TATTTACGCTGACAGGTTAGCTCACCACAATACTATACGAAAATGATAATAAAATTGAACTTTTCTGCCAGATTCTGTAGCAATGCTATGGCTATATAAAACCTATAGAATCTTTCCTTCGCATTCATACAGAAAAACTATCTCACCACGATATTAGTCGAAAATTTCAACAAAATTGAACTTTTCAGACAGACTCTATTGCAT
>NW_017010529.1:0-204 GCF_001483705.2 Eufriesea mexicana | reverse complement strand
CCACGATATTAGTCGAAAACGTCAATAGAATTGGACTTTCCAGTCACATTATATTGCAATGCATTGGCTACAGCAAACCAATAGAATCTTTCCTCCTTATTTACGCAGAAAGGCACGCTCACAGCAATATTAGACGGAAATGTGAATAGAATTGGACATTTCAGACAGACTCGATTGCATTGCAGTGGCCATAACAAACCTATA
>NW_017010528.1:0-204 GCF_001483705.2 Eufriesea mexicana | reverse complement strand
CTCTTTCCTTACAACTTCTAATTTTTCTTGAGTTTTTACTTCACGTCACTTTTCCAATCGCAATTGCAGTCTTTCTTCCTTTTTTAATTTGCAAGTCCAGATGGTTCAACAGCTGGTTGTGAGCTTTTGGAGCAGTTAAACGATCATGAGCTGTTTTACCCTTACCACTAAACTTCTTATTTAATATCGCAGATTTTTTTTCAT
>NW_017010527.1:0-204 GCF_001483705.2 Eufriesea mexicana | reverse complement strand
AGAGCTAAGTAGAATATACCAGAACGCAGTAGATCACAGAAGTCGACGGCGTTGCATTGTAAATGACAGAAGTCAAAGGTAACCTAACATAGCCTGACGTAACCTAGCCCAAACATATGTTCCCTGACACAGCATAAGGTACCGAGACCACTATTGCTTCCTTCCCACAGCCAAACTATGCATACCAGACTTCAGTCGCGCAGA
>NW_017010526.1:0-204 GCF_001483705.2 Eufriesea mexicana | reverse complement strand
CACCCGAATTAATAAAATATACTTCAAAGAACCAAACGCAACACAGTAAACACATCCACTCTTCTATCATATCGAAATAAATTTTTGTGAAAATCTCGAATAACTAATTAAAGTTTGTAAGAAGGCATAAACCTTTTCCTCTAAAAAAGGACGAAACACCGAATTTTGAATTATATCTGCTAAATTAGAAGGAGCTGGGTAAAT
>NW_017010525.1:0-204 GCF_001483705.2 Eufriesea mexicana | reverse complement strand
GAAGTATATAGCGAAAAAGGCAAAGCTGCCATCACCTATCCCAACCTTACCTAACCTAACAAAGCGTAACGTAACTGAACCTATCGAGCAACCAGCGCTATTGCTGGCCACCCTAGAGTAGAGTAGAGTGTAGTAGAGCACTGAAGAACGCAGAAATTCACCGAATAGCAGTGTGCAGCAAAGTCAAGGTTAAAGTCAAGGTTA
>NW_017010524.1:0-204 GCF_001483705.2 Eufriesea mexicana | reverse complement strand
GCTATAGCCATTGCAAATCTGTAGTGTCTGGATGGAAAATTCTATTTTATTAACATTTTCGACAAATATCGTCGTGAGGTGACCTTCTTGCATAAACAAGGAGGCAAGATACTATTGGCACGCTATAGCCAATGCAGTGCTATACAATCTGACAGCTAAATTCAATTTTATTGACACTTTCGGCTAATATCGTGGTGAGATAAC
>NW_017010523.1:0-204 GCF_001483705.2 Eufriesea mexicana | reverse complement strand
ACCTAACCCAGCCAAACGTCGCTTATATCAGAGTAACGCGCCAAGGCAACCATTTCTGTCCTTGCCTGAGCCCAGCTTGACATATCAGACCAAAGTGGAGCGCCGAAATCGACCGAATGGCAATGTATAGCGTAAATGGCGAGGCTACCCCCTCCAAACATATACAATCATTACATACTCAAACGTAACCGAACTAAACCTCAC
>NW_017010522.1:0-204 GCF_001483705.2 Eufriesea mexicana | reverse complement strand
CAGGACTCGGGATTGAAACTATACTGATTAATAATTAATATACTGGTTAATAATTAGAGATTCGTAGCTTAGAATTTAGAATTCGGAACCCGGGAAGTGGAACTCGGATCTAGGAATTTTTAACAAAATTTTTAAGTGCACCGACTTCGCTAGTTCACATTCTCGCCGCTAGATGGAGAACGGAGGGTCGAGGTTTCTCGCAAG
>NW_017010521.1:0-204 GCF_001483705.2 Eufriesea mexicana | reverse complement strand
GCATAAATAAAGGGGTCAGAACCTATTGGATTGCTATAGCTATTTCAATTCCTATAGGTTTTTGATTAAAAATTACAATTTTATTCATATTTTCGACTAATATCGCGGTGAACTAATTTTTTGCATAAATAGAGGGGTCAGAACCTATTGGATTACTATAATTACCATCAAAATGACGTATATACACCAAACACTAAATTAGTC
>NW_017010520.1:0-204 GCF_001483705.2 Eufriesea mexicana | reverse complement strand
TATGGATGGGTGTATGTATGGTTGTGTTTGTTTAAGGAATTATGGATGTATGTATGGATGTATTTATTGATGAAAGTATGGATGTATGGATGTATTGATTGGGTGGATGTATGGACGGGTGGATGTATGGGTGGATGGTTGTATGAATGGATGGATGTATGGATGTATGTATGTGTGAATGCATGTACTTATGAATGTATGGAT
>NW_017010519.1:0-204 GCF_001483705.2 Eufriesea mexicana | reverse complement strand
CCACTATTGCTGTCCACAGCAGAGCCAATCAGAACACATTAGTAAAGAGTAGAACGCAGGAATTCATACAATCGCAGTGCATACCAGAGGAGTCAAAGGTATCCAAACATACCCCAGACAAACAGAACATAACCAAACATAGCATAAATCAATCTATCGTGACGAGGCCGTTATTGTTGCCCTCTTCAGTTCTAAGCAGGACGT
>NW_017010518.1:0-204 GCF_001483705.2 Eufriesea mexicana | reverse complement strand
GGCTGCACTCTGTACTTTGTAGCCAATTGTTAATATTTCAATCGACAATTCATCTGTCCCTTGACATATCTAGAATTCCTATAGAAAGTACGTGATCAGTGAATAGATTAATACAAGTGATTTATTAACGTGTAGATGGCTATAATCTGTTGTCTATTATTGATTGTAATTTCCCTTGGGCATAGTTGCTCCACCCACTTTTCA
>NW_017010517.1:0-204 GCF_001483705.2 Eufriesea mexicana | reverse complement strand
ATAAATACGAAAATATCTACATGGATATAATTTTGTTTACATCTCTTGTACGATAAAATCGTTCCAATAATCCCAGGAAATCCACGGAGTAAATAAAACAAAAATTACAACTCCAACCCCTCGCGCATCGAGTCAAATATCTTTCTATTTTCCCTAATTTCGAAGAATTATTTTAAGATAACGCCCACCATCTTTCACCTTCGA
>NW_017010516.1:0-204 GCF_001483705.2 Eufriesea mexicana | reverse complement strand
TAGGTTAGGAAGGATTTTCCAGAGTTTCTTTGACCTTTGTTCTATATACTGCTATTCGGTAGGCTCCTGCGATCTGGTGTGCTACAACACGGCATGCTTTGCACTGCGGAGGTCTGCAGTAGTGGTCTAGGCACGTAAGGCTGTGTCGCGTTACGTTTGGTTATGTAAGGTTAGGCTCGGTTTCGTTAGGATGGTTTAGACTTT
>NW_017010515.1:0-204 GCF_001483705.2 Eufriesea mexicana | reverse complement strand
AACCCAGGTTAATTGCTTGTCTGGTTCTTGGTTTAATTATACCGTTTTCTAAGGCTCTATTCTCTCTTCTAGATTATACTACGTTGTTTTTTAACGTCTCTCATCTTTTTCGTGTTTTACGTGGTTTGAAAGATGATTTTCTGGAAAATTATAGGATGAAGTGTTCATATATGATGACATATGATGACCATTTTTCATTTTTAC
>NW_017010514.1:0-204 GCF_001483705.2 Eufriesea mexicana | reverse complement strand
GAATCTGGATGGAAAATTAAATTTTATTGACATTATCGAGTAACATCGAGGTGGCCGTAGTTTCTTGCATAAATAAGGAGGAAATATCCTATTGTTGTGCTATAGCCATGGTAATGCTATTGAACATGGCTGAAAAATTCGATTTTACTGACATTATCGACTATTACCGTGGTGACCTAACTTTCTTGCATCTAGAAGGAGGAA
>NW_017010513.1:0-204 GCF_001483705.2 Eufriesea mexicana | reverse complement strand
AACTTCTTTGCGTAAGTAAGCAGGAAAGATCCTTTTGGCGTGCTATAGCCATTGCAATGCCGTTGAGCCTGTCTACAACGTTCAATTTTAAAGACATTTTCGACTAATATCGTGGTGAGTTAGCTTCCTTGCATAACTAACGAGGAACGATTCTATTGGCATGCTATAGGCATTGCATGCTATAGAATCCTCCTGGAAAATAAA
>NW_017010512.1:0-204 GCF_001483705.2 Eufriesea mexicana | reverse complement strand
TCAAATCTCGACACACGGTCGCGGGGGCTTATCCTACTTCTGAATTGTAGGAGATGTGCTTCGAGGAACTGAAGAGATTCGGGTTAAAATTGGTAAAAGGTCTTTTCGTGCCAAAAAGTTTATTCGTCACCCGTCGATCTATTACTCGGTCGAGAGTCGACAATGAACTGACTTTAGATACGCATGTGGTCGTCCTCTCCTCGA
>NW_017010511.1:0-204 GCF_001483705.2 Eufriesea mexicana | reverse complement strand
TGCCGGTAACACCATTGCTGGTCTCCACAGAGCCGAGCATAGGATATTAGAGCACCGCAAAGCCCAGAAATCTACCTATTATCAGTGTATAGCACAATAGTCAAACCTAGCCTGCCCTAACATAGGTAACCATAACGTAAACGAAGAAAGCATATCTCAACCTAACGTGCCGAGACGACCATAGCTGGCCTCCCCAGAGACAAT
>NW_017010510.1:0-204 GCF_001483705.2 Eufriesea mexicana | reverse complement strand
ACTACTCTTACCGGCCTCCCCAGGGACAAGCGGAATACTACACAGCACAGTGGACCGCAGCTACCCGCCGCATTGGATTGTAAAGCAGAAAAGTAGAAGGTATGCCAACATAACGTGGCCTAGTCTAACCCAACGAAGCGCAACCAATCCCAACCTAACGTGCCTATCCCACGACTGCTGGCCTCTCCATCGCAAATCGGGGCA
>NW_017010509.1:0-204 GCF_001483705.2 Eufriesea mexicana | reverse complement strand
TACTTGCCTGAGAATAGGTCTATTCAAAACCTATAATCTGTTATAGCCTGGTGAAAAGGTCGCTTAACGCCTTCAACAAATGGCAAGTACAGCCATCTACTTGCCGGAGAATTGTTCTATTGAAAATCTAAAGCCTGTTACAGCTCGGTCAATAGATCGCCTAACGCCTTCAATCCAATGGCAAGTACAGCCACCTGGTTGCCA
>NW_017010508.1:0-204 GCF_001483705.2 Eufriesea mexicana | reverse complement strand
AGTCGAAAATGTCAATAAATTTGAATTTTCCAACCACTTTCTATATCATTGCAATGATTATAGAACGCCAAAAGGATTATTCCTGATTATTTATGCAAGAAAGGTGGATCACCACGATATTAGTCTAAAATGTCAGAGAACTTGAATTTTTACCTGCCAGAGTCCATAGCATTGCAAAGGCTATAGCACGCCAATAGTATCTTT
>NW_017010507.1:0-204 GCF_001483705.2 Eufriesea mexicana | reverse complement strand
GGTCGCGGGTGGTTAGGTTGACTCAGATTACGTTTGGCTTGGTCAGGTTACGTTGGGTAAGGTCGGTATAGCTATGAATTTTGTGCTACACTGTGTTTTTCAATGGTCCGTAGCGATCTACTGTGCGATATCAATCTCTGAATGGACTATACTCTGCTAGACTATGGGAGGGCCAGTGATAGTGGTCTCGGAGTGCTAGGCTTA
>NW_017010506.1:0-204 GCF_001483705.2 Eufriesea mexicana | reverse complement strand
CCATAAATCCATTCACCCCTACTCCCATCCATCCGTAAATTCATCCATCCATACATGCATACAAACATATATCCATCCATCCATTCATCCATACATCTGTCCATCCATACAACCATTCATTAATACATCCAACGATTCATATATCCATCCAACCGAACATTCTCGCATTCAAATATCCATCCACCCAAACATACATACATCCAT
>NW_017010505.1:0-204 GCF_001483705.2 Eufriesea mexicana | reverse complement strand
TTGGATTGAAGGCGTTAGGCGATCTATTCACCAAGCTATAACGGATTATAGATTTTGAATAGAACAATTCTCTGGCAAGTAGATGGCTGTTCTTGCCATTAGCTGAAGGCGATAGGCGACCTATTCACCAAGATATAACAGATTATAGATTTTGAATAGGCCTACTCTCTGGCAAGTAGATGTCTGTACTTGCCATTGGATTGA
>NW_017010504.1:0-204 GCF_001483705.2 Eufriesea mexicana | reverse complement strand
GGTTACCGCGCTCCTCTGCGCTCTAGTATACTCTGCCTGGCTCTGTAGGGATAGGCAATCGTGGTCTCGGCGCGTTAGGTTTAGTTAGGCTACGTTTTCGTATGACAAGTTTGGCTACGTTAAGACAGAACAGCTTAGACCTTTGAGCCATTCACTGCTATTCGGTGAACTTCTGCGCTCTATTGCGCTCTAATAGGTTCTGCC
>NW_017010503.1:0-204 GCF_001483705.2 Eufriesea mexicana | reverse complement strand
TGGTTATCTTTACGTTTGTGCTTTACACTGCGGCGCCGCGGATTTCTGTGATCTACTGTGCTCAAGTATATTCTGTTAGGCTCTGGACAGGTCTGCAATTCTGGTAGCTACACGTTAGGTTGAGTAAGGTTACTTTCGGGAATGATACGATAGGTTAGGTTAGGGGAGTGCAGCTCTGACTTTTGTGCTACACACGGCCATTCG
>NW_017010502.1:0-204 GCF_001483705.2 Eufriesea mexicana | reverse complement strand
TTTCTGTGATCTGTTGTGCTCTGCTGCATTATGCTTGGCTCTTGGGATGTCAGGAGTAGTGGATGCGGCACGTTGCGCTGGGCTATGGTACGTGCGGCTGGGTCAGGTTAGGTTAGGTTATCATTGTCTTATGTGCGGTAAACTGCTCTTCCGTGGATCTCTGTGCTCTACAATGCTCTCCTATACTCTGCTCGGCTCTGCGGG
>NW_017010501.1:0-204 GCF_001483705.2 Eufriesea mexicana | reverse complement strand
GTGGTATACACTGATAATCGGTGGACTTCTGCGCTCTTCATTGCTCTACTATACCCTATTCAGCTCTGGGTATTCCAGCAATGGCGGTCGTGGCACCATAGGTTGCGTTAGTTTGCGTTTGTTTAGGTTTGATTGGGTTACGTTTGGTCAGGGTGGCTTCGACTCTTGTGCTACACACAGCTATTCGGTGAACTTCTGCGCTCT
>NW_017010500.1:0-204 GCF_001483705.2 Eufriesea mexicana | reverse complement strand
CATTGGTAAAGTCGCGGCTACCTAAGCCTATCCCAAGCCAGCAGAACCTAGCCGAACATAGCATAACTCAAACTACCATGTCGAGACCGATATTGCTGGCCGCCCAGAGACAGCAGGACATATTGGAGGACAGTGGAGCGCTGAAATCGACCAAATAGCAGTGTTCAGCGCCGAAGTTAAAGCTATCCTGTCCAAACTTATTCT
>NW_017010499.1:0-204 GCF_001483705.2 Eufriesea mexicana | reverse complement strand
AGTTAGGCTGCGCATGGCTGGCTTTCGTTTGGATTGGTTAAGAGAGGATAGCTATGATCTGTAAACAGCTATATGGTCGACTACTGTGTGCTATTGTGATCTAAGGCTTCCTCCTTTGCCCTGGGTCTTCCAGAAATAGTTGCCGCGGCGCGTTACGCTGTCTTAGGTTACATTTGGTTAGGTTATGTTTGTTTGGGTTAGGGA
>NW_017010498.1:0-204 GCF_001483705.2 Eufriesea mexicana | reverse complement strand
ATTGAAGGCGTTAAGCGATCTACTCACCAAGCTATAACAGGTTATAGATTATGAATAGACCTACTCACTGGCATGTCGATGACTGTACTAGCCATTGGTTTGAAGGCGTTAGGCGACCTATTCACCAAGCTATAACAGATAGTAGATTTTGAATAGATCTATTCTGTGGCAAGTAGATGGCTGTACTGGCCATTGGATTGAAGG
>NW_017010497.1:0-204 GCF_001483705.2 Eufriesea mexicana | reverse complement strand
CCTGTTATAGCTTGGTGAATAGATCGCCTAACGCCTTCAATCCAATGGCAGGTACAGCCATTTTCTTGCCAGAGAATAGTTTTATCCAAACATATAATCTGTTATAGCTTGGTGAATAGGTCGCCTAACGCCATCAACCATTGGCAGGTACAGCCATCTAGTTGCCCGAGAATAGGTCTATTCAAAATCTATAACCTTGTACAG
>NW_017010496.1:0-204 GCF_001483705.2 Eufriesea mexicana | reverse complement strand
CATTGGATTGAAGGCGTTAGGCGATCTATTCACCAAGCTATAACAGATTATTGATTTTGTATAGACCTATCTTCTGGCAAGCAAATGCCTGCTCTTGCCATTGAATTGAAGGCGTTAGGCGATCTATTCGCCAAGCTATGTCGGATTATACATTTTGAATAGATCTATTCTCTGGCAAGTAGATGGCTGTACTTGCCATTGGAT
>NW_017010495.1:0-204 GCF_001483705.2 Eufriesea mexicana | reverse complement strand
AGCATGTCTCATCGTAACGTGCCGAGACCACATTTGCTGACCTCGCCAAAAGCAAGCCGAAAAGACGAGCGCAATGTAGGGCGCATGAATCCAGCATATAGCAGACTGCAGCACTAAAGTCAAAGCTATCCTCTCCTATCATAGACAATCGCAAATTAACCAAACGCAGCCTAACTCAACCTAACGTCCTGCGATCACTATAGC
>NW_017010494.1:0-204 GCF_001483705.2 Eufriesea mexicana | reverse complement strand
AATGTCTTCTTCTATTGACTGTCCTACAAGCACTAAATGTTCTTCACGACTATTAGTTTTAAACGCCACATGCATATATTCCTTCACACAAGCACTCCACGCAATTATACCAATTATACTATGACGACTACCACCACAGTTGCAACGTGAATTCATTACACACTAGAGTCCCACGAGCACCCCCTCCACTCATCCCAACATATC
>NW_017010493.1:0-204 GCF_001483705.2 Eufriesea mexicana | reverse complement strand
GTATCTTTCCTCCGTTTTTATGCAAGAAAGGCAGCGCACCACAATTTTATACGAAAATGTGAATAATACTGAACTTTCCAGACAGAATACAGAGCATTGCAGTGGCTATAGCACGCCAATAGAATCTTTCCTCCTTGTTTGTGCAAGAACGTTAGCTCATCTCGATATTAGTCGAAAATGTCAATAAAATTGAATCTGCCAAAC
>NW_017010492.1:0-204 GCF_001483705.2 Eufriesea mexicana | reverse complement strand
GAACGCTCTATTGCTGTCCTCTTCAGAACCTAGCAGAAAGTATTGCAGGAGAGCAGAACGCACTAGTTCGTAGAATCGCAGTGCGTAGCACAGTAGTCGAAGCTACATGCTGCTAACATATCCAAACGTAACATAACCGAGGGTAGCTTAACTAAATCTGACGCCCATAGAACACCCTTGATTGTCTCCCGAGAGCAAAGCAGA
>NW_017010491.1:0-204 GCF_001483705.2 Eufriesea mexicana | reverse complement strand
TGCCATAGGATTGAAGGTGTTGGGCGAACTATTCACAAAGCTATAACAGAATATAGAGTTTTAGTAGATATATCATCTGGCAAGTGAATGGCTCTACTTGTCATTGGATTGAAGGCGTTAGGCGATCTATTCACCAAGCTGTAACAGGTTATAGAAATCGAATGGATCTATTCTCCGGCAACTAGGTGGCTGAACTTGCCATTA
>NW_017010490.1:0-204 GCF_001483705.2 Eufriesea mexicana | reverse complement strand
TAGATGGCTGTACTTGCCATTGGATTGAAGGCGTTAAGCGATCTACTCACCAAGCTATAGCAGATTATATATTTTGATAAGAACAAATCTCTGGCAAGTTGTTGCCTGTACTTGCCATTGGATTGAAGGCGTTAGACGATATATTTACCAAGCTATAACAGGTTACAGGTTCTGAATAGACCTATTCTCTGGCAACTAGGTGGC
>NW_017010489.1:0-204 GCF_001483705.2 Eufriesea mexicana | reverse complement strand
ATGCATGTATGGATGTATGTTCGTATGGATGGATGGATGAATGGATGGATGGATGTATGGATGGATGTATGTATGTATGTATGTATGGATATATGTATGGTTGGGTGGATGTATGCATGGATGGATTTATGGATGTGTGGATGTATGGATGCAAGGATGGATGGATGTATGGGTAGATGTACGTGTGGATGTCAGGATATATCT
>NW_017010488.1:0-204 GCF_001483705.2 Eufriesea mexicana | reverse complement strand
ATCTTCCTTGCATAGGTAAGGGTGAAAGATACTTTTGGCGTGCCATGTCCATAGCACTGCTGTAGAATCTGGCTGGTAAGTTCAATTTTATTGACACTTTCGGCTAATATCGTGGTGAGCCAAATTTCCTGCATAGATAAAGAGGAAAGATTCTATTGGCGTGCTATAGCCATTGCAGTCCTGTAGAATCTGGCTGGAAAATAC
>NW_017010487.1:0-204 GCF_001483705.2 Eufriesea mexicana | reverse complement strand
GGAGGCCTGCAACAGAGGTCTCGACTCGGTAGGTTGAGTCATTCCATGCTCGGTTAGGTTAGGATGGGCCAGGGTAGATTAGCGTAACTTTGACTGTTCTGATATACACTGACATTTCGCGGCATTCTGCGCTCTACTGTATTCTAGTATATTCTGCTTGGCACTGGGCAGCCAGCGATATTTGACACGTTTCGTTAGGTTAAG
>NW_017010486.1:0-204 GCF_001483705.2 Eufriesea mexicana | reverse complement strand
TAGTACAAAAGTCGAAGCCACACATACCAAACATAGCCAAACCTATCAAAGCAAAACGTAACCGAACTTTATCTGTCGTGCCACGGCTGCCATTGCTGTCCTTACCAGAGACAAGCAGAATATGATACAGCACTGCAGACCACTGAAGTCCATAGAAGATCAGTTTTGAGCACATAAGTCAAAGCTACCCTAACCTAAATCAAC
>NW_017010485.1:0-204 GCF_001483705.2 Eufriesea mexicana | reverse complement strand
GGCCACAATTGCTCGCCCCCAGAGTCGAGTAGAGTATAGTAGAACAACGTAGAGCTCAGAAATCAACCGAGTAGCAGTATATAGCACAAAAGTCGGGGATATCCTGACCTAACCTAACCAATCGCAGCATAACCTTATATGACGTGCCACGACAGCTATTGATGTCCTTCGTGGAGCCAAGCAGAGCACATTAGAGCGCGTTAG
>NW_017010484.1:0-204 GCF_001483705.2 Eufriesea mexicana | reverse complement strand
ATGTATGTATGGATGAGTGTATGGGTGTATGCATGGATGTATCGATGTATGTATTTATGGATCAATATATGTATGTATGTTTGTGTGGATGGATGAATGAGTGAATGGTTGTATGGATGAATGGTTGCATGCATGAAAGGCCGTATGGATGTATGTATGGAAGTATGTATGGATGTATCATTGCTTGGATGGATGTATGGACGC
>NW_017010483.1:0-204 GCF_001483705.2 Eufriesea mexicana | reverse complement strand
TATGTATAGGTGGATTGTGGTATGGATGGAATGATGTACGGACGTATGTATGTATGGATGTATGTATGTATGGATGTATGTATGGATGGATGTATGAATGCAAGGATGTGCGGATGGATGGATTTATGGGTGTACGTATTCATGATTGTATGGATGTATGGTTGGACGGATGTACGGTTGGATGGATGAATGGATGTATGGATG
>NW_017010482.1:0-204 GCF_001483705.2 Eufriesea mexicana | reverse complement strand
ATGCATGTATGGATGTATGTTCGTATGGATGGATGGATGAATGGATGGATGGATGTATGGATGTATGTATGTATGTATGTATGTATGGATATATATATGGTTGGGTGGATGTATGCATGGATGGATTTATGGATGTGTGGTTGTATGGATGCAAGGATGGATGGATGTATGGGTAGATGTACGTGTGGATGTCAGGATATATCT
>NW_017010481.1:0-204 GCF_001483705.2 Eufriesea mexicana | reverse complement strand
ACGATATTAGCCGAAAATGTCATTAAATTGAATCAGCCATGCACATTCTATATCATTGCAATGTCTATAGCACGCCAATAGAATCTATCCTGCTTATTTAGACAAGAAAGGTAGCTCACCACGATACTAGTCGTAACTGTTAATAGAATTGAACTTTCCTGCCAGATTCAATAGCATTGCAAAGCCTATAGCACACCGATAGAA
>NW_017010480.1:0-204 GCF_001483705.2 Eufriesea mexicana | reverse complement strand
ATTCTGGCAAGTAGATGGCTGTACTTGAAATTGGATTGAAGGCGTTGGGCGACATACTCACTAAGCTATAACAGAATATAGGCTTTGAACAGATATATTATCTGGCAAGTAGATGGCTCTACTTGTCATTGGATTGAAGGAGTTGGGCGATCTATTCACCAAGCTATAACAGGTTACAGACTTTGAATAGACCAATTCTGGGAA
>NW_017010479.1:0-204 GCF_001483705.2 Eufriesea mexicana | reverse complement strand
TAATATCGTGGTGACCTAACCTTCTTCCATATGTAAGGAGGAAAGATTCTACTGGCGAGCTTTAGCCATGGCAATGCTACAGAATATGGCTGGAAAATGTAATTTTATTGACATTTTCGACTAATATTGTCGTTAGCGGGCGTCCTTGCATAAATAAGGAGGAAAGATTCTATTGGCCTGCTATAGCCAATGCAATTCTATAGT
>NW_017010478.1:0-204 GCF_001483705.2 Eufriesea mexicana | reverse complement strand
TAGGTTATGTTAGTATGGGTAAGGTCTGGTTGGCTTTGACTTTTCTACTATACACTGCGATTCCATGGACTTCCGCGGTCTGCTATCCTCTTATGTGCTCTGTTCGTCTCTGAGGTGGCCAGCAGTAGTGGTCGCCGCACATGAGGTGGAGTTCGGTTACGTTTGTATATGTTAGGTTCTGTTATGATCGGTAGCACCTACTTT
>NW_017010477.1:0-204 GCF_001483705.2 Eufriesea mexicana | reverse complement strand
ACATTCTGCTCGGCTCCGAGGAGGCCAGGGGCAGCGGACGCGGGACGATGTTTTGGGTTATGCAACGTTTCGTCAGGTTATGTTATGCTGTGTTTGGTTAGGACCGCTTCGACTTTCGTGTTATACACGGCTATTAGTCGCGTTCCTGTGGCCTACTGTGGTCTAATACATTCTGCTTGTCTATGGGTTGGCCAGCAATAGTGG
>NW_017010476.1:0-204 GCF_001483705.2 Eufriesea mexicana | reverse complement strand
CCTCCAAACATCATTCTTCATGAAGTGGCAGCAATATTATCCTTATAACAAAAAATTAATTTATCTGCTTGATTAAAATCAGGATTTGTTTCAATTTAATTAATTGCTCTTCCTATTTTTATCTCTTTAAAAAAATCTGTCATTAGCGAACAATTAATATTTGAAATACCAATTGCCCCAATTTTACCATATTCATAAAATTCT
>NW_017010475.1:0-204 GCF_001483705.2 Eufriesea mexicana | reverse complement strand
CAAGCAGAACATATTAGAGGAGACTAGAGCGCACCAATACATAGAAGCACAGTGTAAGGCGGAGAAGACAAAGCCACACAAACTTAAGCCAAGCAAAGGGTAACCTGGCCAAGCGAAGCCAGCTCAACAGAGCGAGCCGTAGCCACTGCTGCAGGAATCCACAGGGCCAAGCCGAAAGTATTTGAGCACAGCAGAGCGCAGAAA
>NW_017010474.1:0-204 GCF_001483705.2 Eufriesea mexicana | reverse complement strand
GCACGTCAATAGAATCTACCCCGCTTATTTAGGCAAGAAAGATAGCTCAGCACGATAATAGTCAAAGCTGTCAATAGTATTGACCTTTCCAGCAAGATTCCATGGCATTGCAAGGACTAT
This sequence comes from Eufriesea mexicana, assembly GCF_001483705.2. Taxonomy (NCBI): domain Eukaryota; kingdom Metazoa; phylum Arthropoda; class Insecta; order Hymenoptera; family Apidae; genus Eufriesea; species Eufriesea mexicana. Next base: position 84 of record NW_017010474.1, on the reverse strand, counting down.
TGCTCGCCAATAGTATCTTTTCTCCTTACCAATGCAAGGAAGTTAGCTCACCACGATATTAGCGGAAAATGTCAATAAAATTAA
>NW_017010473.1:0-204 GCF_001483705.2 Eufriesea mexicana | reverse complement strand
CATCCATACATACATACATACATACACACACCCTAACATGAATACATGCGTACATCCAAACAAACATCCGTTCATATACACGTCCCTCTATTCATACGTTCATCCATAAATCCATACATCCACACAACCACCCATCCTACATCCCAACCGTCCATCCACCCATACATTTGTACATCCATACATGCATACACCCATACATCCATA
>NW_017010472.1:0-204 GCF_001483705.2 Eufriesea mexicana | reverse complement strand
GTAATCTGGTTGGAAAATTCAATTTTAAGGACATTTTCGGCTAATATTTTTGTCAGCTAACTTTCTCGCATAAACGAGGAGGAAATATTCAATTGGCGTGCTATAGCAGTTGCTATGCTGCAGAACCTGGCTGGAAAGTCCTATTTTATTGACATTTTCCGCTAATATCGTGGTAAGCTAACTTTCTTACATAAACAAGGAGGA
>NW_017010471.1:0-204 GCF_001483705.2 Eufriesea mexicana | reverse complement strand
GGAAAATACAATTTTGTTGACATTTTGGACTAACATCGTGGTGAGCTAACTTCCTTGCGTAAGCAAGGAGGAAAGATGCTTATTGAGTGCTATAGCCATTGCAATGAGATAGATTCTGGCTGGAAAATACAATTTTGTTGGCATTTTCGACTAATATCGTGGCGAGCTCTCTTCCTTGCGTAAGTGATGCGGAAAGATGCTTTT
>NW_017010470.1:0-204 GCF_001483705.2 Eufriesea mexicana | reverse complement strand
AGATCGCCTAACGCCTTCAATCGAATGGCAAGTACAGCCATCTGCTTGCCAGAGAATAAGTCTTTTCAAAACACATATGCTGCCATAGCTTGGAGAGTAGATCGCTTAACGCCTTCAATCCCATGGCAATTACAGCCATCCACTTGCCAGAGAATAGGTCTATTCAAAATCTATAATCTGATATAGCTTGGTGAAAAGATCGCC
>NW_017010469.1:0-204 GCF_001483705.2 Eufriesea mexicana | reverse complement strand
GAACGAAATTTAACACTGTTTGTTGCTTGATTATTGTTTTGTGATAGCCTATTTCGTGTGCGGCCAATGCAATTTGTTGCGTGATGACTGCTTAGTGACAGTCCGCTCACTTCTGCTCAACGCTTTCTTTTACCTGATGACCGCTTGATGACAGCACTGTGTTCACTCGATACTTTATTTAGAACGAAATTTAACACTATTTGT
>NW_017010468.1:0-204 GCF_001483705.2 Eufriesea mexicana | reverse complement strand
CAACCGTACATCCATACATTCATACATCCGTCCAACCATACTTCCATACATTCATACATCCATGCATACATAAACCCATCCATCCATACATCCATCCATACGTCCACCTTTCTACACATCCATCCATCCGTACATCCACCTATCCATACATCCATCGAACCATACATCCATCGATCCATACAAGCACGCATCCATACTTCGATC
>NW_017010467.1:0-204 GCF_001483705.2 Eufriesea mexicana | reverse complement strand
GTTGCCATTGGCCTTGTGCTGTACACTGCAATTTGGTGGCCTTCTGCGCTCTACTCAGGCCAGAAATAGTGGACTCGACACATTAGGTAAAGCTAGGAGTCGTCTGGTTACATTACGCTTTGACATTGTCGGATTGGGTAAGTTTGTCTCTCTTGATACACACTGTCATTCGGTGCATTTCTGCGGTCTACTCTGCTCTAATGT
>NW_017010466.1:0-204 GCF_001483705.2 Eufriesea mexicana | reverse complement strand
CACAAGTAGTGGTCTCGGCTTGTTAAGTTTAGCTAGTCCACATTTGCTCATGTTAGGCTAGGTCAGGTTAGGTCTGGATATACATGGCTATTGTGCTATACGCTGCTAATTGGTGGCTCTCTGCTCTCTACTGTGCACTTGTGTATTTTGCTTGGATCTAGGGATTCCAGCAATATTGATCTCGGCGCCCTCGTTTGAGTTAGG
>NW_017010465.1:0-204 GCF_001483705.2 Eufriesea mexicana | reverse complement strand
CCAATAGAATTATTCCTCCTTATTTATGCATGAAAGGTGGCTCACAACGATATTGGTCTAAGAAGTCAATAAAATTGAATCTTCCAGCCATATTCTACAGCATTGCGTCGACTATAGCAAGTGTATTGTATCTTCCCTCCCTATATATGCAAGAAAGTTAGCTCACAACGTTGATATTCGAAAATGTCAATAAATTTGTATTTT
>NW_017010464.1:0-204 GCF_001483705.2 Eufriesea mexicana | reverse complement strand
TAGCTTGGTGAATAGGTCGCACAACGCCATCAATCCAATGGCAAGAACAGCCTTCTACTTGCCAGAGAATAGGTCTTTTGTAAATATGTAATTTGTTGTAGCTTGTTGAATTGGTCGCCTAACGCCTTCAATCCAATGGCAAGTACAGCCATCCACTTGCCAGAGGTTATGTCTATACAAAACCAATAGTCTGTTATAGCTTGG
>NW_017010463.1:0-204 GCF_001483705.2 Eufriesea mexicana | reverse complement strand
GTACGTTGGGTTGGGATAGGTTAAGTTTGACTATACCTGGTAAGGTCAGATTCGGTCAGGATATCTATTACTTTTTTTGCTATACACGGCTATAAGGACGATTCCAGCGTCATAAGTTGCTCTGCTATTCTCTGCTTGTCTCCGGGGGGCCAGCAAGATTATCCTCGGCAAGTTATGTTTAGATATGTTACGCTTGGCTTGGCC
>NW_017010462.1:0-204 GCF_001483705.2 Eufriesea mexicana | reverse complement strand
TTAGGCTGGGATATGTTGCGTTGTGCTATATTACGTTTGATTAGGTTAAGATAGGCTACTTTGACTTTTATGCTATTCACTGCTATTCGGTGTATACTTGCGTTCTAATGTGAACTAATATGCTCTGCTTCGCTCTATGAGGCCAGCAATATTGGTTTCGGCACGTTAGGCTGTGTTAGGTTGCGTTAGGTTAGTTTAAGTTGC
>NW_017010461.1:0-204 GCF_001483705.2 Eufriesea mexicana | reverse complement strand
TACATACATCCATACATCCGTACATCCATACATTCGTACATCCATACATTCGTTCACCCATACAAACATACATCCAGACATGCATACATTCACACATACATCTATACACACCCGTACATACGTACATCCACCCACCCATCAATAAATCCATTCATCCACCAATCCATAATCCATCCAATCATAGATCCATCCATCCATACATTC
>NW_017010460.1:0-204 GCF_001483705.2 Eufriesea mexicana | reverse complement strand
CATTTAAATGTAGTGTAACTCAGCATAACGTGATGAGGCATATATTGCAGGACACCCAGAGTCAAGCGGAATATATTAGAGCACCGCTGAGAGCAGAAATTCAACGAATAGCAATGTATAGCGCAAAAGTCGTGGATATCCCTTCCTAACCAATCCAAACGTAACATAACCGATCGTAACATAACACATACTATCGTTCCGAGG
>NW_017010459.1:0-204 GCF_001483705.2 Eufriesea mexicana | reverse complement strand
AGTGGAGGGCAGATCGCAAAAATCCACAAATCGTAGTGCATAGCACAAAACTCGAAGCTACCCTATCCTATCTTAGCCAGACGTGACACAACCGAATGTAACACAACTCAGCCTAACGTGCCAAGAAGAATATTGTTCGCCTCCCCGGGTCCAAGCAGAATGAATTAGAGGAGAGTGGTGCGCAGGAATACACCGCATCGCAGC
>NW_017010458.1:0-204 GCF_001483705.2 Eufriesea mexicana | reverse complement strand
CTGCGAGGATGTATGGATGGATGGATGTAACAGTGGATGGACGTATGGTTGGATGTATGTATGTATGTATGTTTGCATGTATGTATGGATCTTTGTATTGTTGTATGGATGTATGGATGGATTGATTTATGGATGTGTGGTTGTATTAATGTATGGATGGGTGAATGTGTGGATGGATAGATGTAAGGATCGATGGGTGTATGG
>NW_017010457.1:0-204 GCF_001483705.2 Eufriesea mexicana | reverse complement strand
GCAAAGCAGGACATGCTAGAGTGCAGTAGAGCGCAGAAATCCACCGAACAGCAGAGTACAGCATAAAAGTTAAAGATACACCGACCAAGCACAGCCTAACCCAACCTAACCGAGCTTAACACAACTCAACATAACGTGCCAACAACACAGTACCTGGCCTTCCCGTAGTCAAGCTGAAAATAAAAAAGTACTGCAGGGAACAGG
>NW_017010456.1:0-204 GCF_001483705.2 Eufriesea mexicana | reverse complement strand
TTCAACTTTATGACATTTTCGACTAATATCGTGGTGAGGTAGCTTTCGTTCAGAAATAAGGAGAAAAGATTCTTTTGGCCAGGAATAGCCATTGGAGTTCCATAGTATCTGGATGGAAAATTCAATTTTATTGTCATTTTTGACTAATATCGTGATGACCTAACTTTCTTCCATATGTAAGGAGGAAAGATTCAACTGGCGAGC
>NW_017010455.1:0-204 GCF_001483705.2 Eufriesea mexicana | reverse complement strand
GGGCAGTGGAGGATGGCTTTGACTTCTGTGCTATGCACTGCCATTTCGGTGAATCTCTGCGCTGTGGTGTTCGCTAGTATATTCGACTTGGCTCTGGGGTAACCAGCGATAGTGGTCACGGTACATCATGTTATGTAAAAGAGCGTTTGGTTATATAACGTTGGGACAGACTAAGATAGGATAGCTGTGACCTATGTGCATACG
>NW_017010454.1:0-204 GCF_001483705.2 Eufriesea mexicana | reverse complement strand
TCTGTAAGGATAGCGTTGACATTCGTGCTGCGCAAAACAGTTAACAATTCGGACGATTCCTTCCCCCTAGTGTGCTATGCTCAATCCTGCTTGCCCCTGTGGAGGCCAGCAGGAGTGGTCTCGGCACGTTGCCCTAAGTTGTGTTACGTTTGGTTATGTAACGATCGGTTATGTTAGGTTAGGATAGCTTCGACTATTGTGCCA
>NW_017010453.1:0-204 GCF_001483705.2 Eufriesea mexicana | reverse complement strand
GCTTGGTGAATAGGTCGCCTAACGCATTCAATCCAATGGCAATTACAGCCATCTACTTGCCAGGGAATAGGTTTATCCAATGTCTATTACCTGTTATATCAAGGCGAATAGATCGCCAAACGCCATCAATCCAATGGCAATTACAGCCATCTACTTGCCAGAGAATAGGCATATTCAATATCTATAATATGTTATAGCTTGGCG
>NW_017010452.1:0-204 GCF_001483705.2 Eufriesea mexicana | reverse complement strand
TATGCGTGTAACGATTGAGATATTGTGTGAACTGTGCATGTAATGTAATATATGAAACAAGAAAGAACAAAACGACAGTGATTTGACATAGGTCAGTTGCAATTGAGTTTTAACCCTTTGCACTCGAGAGGTGGGCTTCAGTCACCATTTCATAAAATTTGGAAGATCGATATTACTTAATATATCAAATCTAATGTAATGTAA
>NW_017010451.1:0-204 GCF_001483705.2 Eufriesea mexicana | reverse complement strand
CAGATCGTCATAGCACAACACGTGAGATTGCAGAGAAGCTCAATGTATCGCATACATGCATTAGAAAGAAATTAAAACGGCTTGGCCATGTCAAGAAACTCGATCAGCTTAAGGAAATTCATTTGACGAAACGCATTAGCCTCTGCGATTCGCTTCTGAAACGCAACGAAATTGATCGATTTCTGAAACGACTGATAACTGGCG
>NW_017010450.1:0-204 GCF_001483705.2 Eufriesea mexicana | reverse complement strand
TTAGCTCACCACGATATTAGTCGAAAATGTCAAAAAAATTACATTTTCCAGGCAGATTCTGTATAATTGCAATGGCTATAGCTCGCCAGTAGAACCTTTCCTCCTTACATATGCAAGAAAGCTAGATCACCACGATATTGTTCGAAAATGTCAGAAAGATTGAATTTTCGAGGCAGAATCTATAGCACTGCAATGGCCATAGCG
>NW_017010449.1:0-204 GCF_001483705.2 Eufriesea mexicana | reverse complement strand
TGATTCCTACGATACTATCACTTCACTTGGTGGTATTTTCCCTTGGTCGTCGTGCTATGATAGGGTATAGTAAGATAGAAGGATGCAAAGAGAAGTGGATATGCATTTCCCCGTCTTGGGCCTGCTAACGTAGACTCCTCCCCCCGTCATTAAAAGCTTTCTAAAGCAGGCCCTCCCTCCTCTTCCTTAGAACGGGAGATAATA
>NW_017010448.1:0-204 GCF_001483705.2 Eufriesea mexicana | reverse complement strand
GCCGTTGGATTGATCAGTTCACTAATGATGTATATTCCAGGGAAATTTTAGATCGGTAAATGCATATCCATTATACATTGAGAAGTTAACATATCACATCGAAGTACTGAGTACAGCCACAATCACAGTATTGCAGCCGACGTATATGTTTGTTCACTGATGTTGTATATTCAAATGCAATTCTAGAATGATCAACATATATGA
>NW_017010447.1:0-204 GCF_001483705.2 Eufriesea mexicana | reverse complement strand
GAACTCGAAACAACTTATAGTAGCGTGAAACGAAATCGGACGGTTCAAACACAGACCGAACAGCTTGAAAGAACAAGCAGTTCGATCGTGTAATGGTTTAACAATCAAGTGTCTTGAATAATTCGGTATCCGATGCACATCCGATGGGTCCGGTTATTCGAACCCATTTACTAATTCGAGTTGTTAGTTCAGTTCCTTTCTTCC
>NW_017010446.1:0-204 GCF_001483705.2 Eufriesea mexicana | reverse complement strand
CGCGCTATCTTTCAATTGCGAGGACCATAGTATACGAGAAGCCAAGAGCCAAAATATATACTTTTTATAAAATGTATATTTCGTCGCCACGAAGTACCCCGTCTTTGATTCCTGCGTATTGTTAATGACGCAAATCCCTCGTCACGAGTCAGACTCGTGGTTTTCACTTATGTCCCAAATTCCTCATCACGACTCAGACTCGTG
>NW_017010445.1:0-204 GCF_001483705.2 Eufriesea mexicana | reverse complement strand
AGATGATCTATTCACCTAGCTATAACAGGCTATAGATTCTGAATGGATCTGTTCTCTGGTATGCAGATGCCTATACTTTTCACTGGACTGTAGGCGTTATATGATCTGTTCACCAAGCTATAACAGGCTATATATCCTGATTGTATCTGTTCTCTGGTAAGTAGATGGCAATACTTACCACTGGTCTGTAGGCGTTAGATGACC
>NW_017010444.1:0-204 GCF_001483705.2 Eufriesea mexicana | reverse complement strand
ATGCTACGTTTGGCTAGATTGTGATATGCTACTTAGACTTTTGTGCTATGCACGGATATTCCGCGCTTTTCTGCGCTCTGGTGTACTCCAATATGATCTGTTTGGATTTGGAGGGACCATATATTGTGGTCTCGGCACGTTACATTGAGTTAGGCTGCGATCGGATTTGTTGGGTTAGGTCTGCTTATGTAGGGACATCTTCGA
>NW_017010443.1:0-204 GCF_001483705.2 Eufriesea mexicana | reverse complement strand
CCTATAGTCTGCTATTAGGTGGATTTCTGAGACCTACAGAGTTCTTATATTTCAGCTTGGTTGTGGCAAGTCCAGAAATAGTGGTCTCCGCATGTTATGATGAGACAGGTTACGTTCGGTTAGGTTGTGTCAGGCTACGTATGGGCAGTGTAGCTTTAACTTTTGTGCTATACGCTGCTATTCGGTGGATTTATGAGATGCACT
>NW_017010442.1:0-204 GCF_001483705.2 Eufriesea mexicana | reverse complement strand
TCCATTGCGCCGGATATCTGCGCTCTAATGCGTCCCAATATATTCTGCCTGGCTATGGCGGGCCCAGCAATAGTGGTTACGGTACGTCATGTTCATTTATGTGTCGTTTAGTTAGGTTAGGTTGTGTCAAGCTCGTTCTGGTTATCTTTGACTTTCGTGTTATACACTGCTTTCCGTACTAATCCCGCGCTCGACTGTGCTCTA
>NW_017010441.1:0-204 GCF_001483705.2 Eufriesea mexicana | reverse complement strand
AAAATTTTTAATTTTCCCTTAAAACAGCCTAAATTCATCCTTTCTTGTTTACGTCATACTATGTATTTAATTTCACCATCGTTCTTCCAAATATTTCGATCCAATCTGTTTTCATACACAAATTCTTAATAGTCAATTTCATATGAATTTTCGTATTTGGTACAGATATTTTGCTCGAAGCACATTCTACAATCCAAAAACAGT
>NW_017010440.1:0-204 GCF_001483705.2 Eufriesea mexicana | reverse complement strand
CACATTCCATATCATTTCAATGGATATAGCACGACAAAAGGATCTTTCCTCCATACTTATGCATGGAAGCTAGTTCACCACGATATAAGTCGAAAATGACAATAAAATGGAACTATCCAGCCTGATTCTGCAGCATTGCAATGGATATAGCTTGCCAATATAATCTTTCCTCCCTGTTTATGCAAGAAAGTTAGCTCACCACGG
>NW_017010439.1:0-204 GCF_001483705.2 Eufriesea mexicana | reverse complement strand
ATGGATGTATGTATGGATGTGTGCAAGGATGTATTTTGGATGTTTGTCTGGTTGTATGTGTGGGTGCATGTATGGATCTTTGTAAGAATTTGTGTATGGATGTATGTATGGATGAATGTCTGTGTGTATGTATGGAGCAGGGTATTGATGTGTGTATGGATGCATGGATGTATGCATGGATTGGTGGATGGATGCATGGATGGA
>NW_017010438.1:0-204 GCF_001483705.2 Eufriesea mexicana | reverse complement strand
GCGAGATATAGCCATTGCATTCCTGTAGAATCTGGATGTAAAATTCAATTTTATTGACTTTTTGACTAATATCGTGTTGAGCTAACTTTATTGCGTAAATAAGGAGGGTAGATTCTACCGGCGTGCTATAGCCATTCATTCCTATAGCATCCAGCTGGAAAATTCAATTTTAATGACATTTCCGCCTAATATTGTGGTGAGGTA
>NW_017010437.1:0-204 GCF_001483705.2 Eufriesea mexicana | reverse complement strand
GCTCAAACGTGCTCTGCTCGGGTCTGGGGAGGTCAGCAATCGCAGTCTCGTCACGATATGTTCTGTTAGGATACGTTTGCTTATGTTACGTTTGGCTAGGTTAGGATATGATAGCTTCGACTCTTGTGCTATAAACTGCTTCCCGATGGGTCTCTGCCCTCCACTCTGCTCTAATATGCTCTGCTGGGCTCTGCGGACGCCAGC
>NW_017010436.1:0-204 GCF_001483705.2 Eufriesea mexicana | reverse complement strand
AGTAGATCGCCTAACGCCTTCAATCTAATGGCAAGTACAGCCATCTTCTTGCCAGGGAACAAGCCTATTCAAAATCTATAATCTGTTACGTCTTGGTGAATAGATCGCCAAACACCTTCAATCCAATGGCAAGTACTGCCGTCTACTTGCCTGACAATAGGTCTATTCAAAACCTATAATCTGTTATAGCTTGGTGAATAGATC
>NW_017010435.1:0-204 GCF_001483705.2 Eufriesea mexicana | reverse complement strand
TTGTGTTCTAGTTTGTCCTGCTTGGCTCTGGTGAGTGCAGCAATAGCGGTATCTGCACGTTTAATTTATTTATGTTATGTTCGGTTATTTTCTGCTGGTCTGAGTTAGGTGTGGGTAGCATTTACTTTTCTGATATACACTGCGTTCATACGAGATTCTGCGTTCTACTCTCTACAAATGTGTCCTGCTTGTCTCTGGGGTGAC
>NW_017010434.1:0-204 GCF_001483705.2 Eufriesea mexicana | reverse complement strand
ATTGCTTTGCTATCGCCATTGCATTTCAATAGAATCTGCCTGAAAATTCCAATTCTATTGACATTATCGACTAATATTGCGGTGAGCAAATTTTTCGGCATAAATATGGAGGAAGGATTCTATTGGCTTGCCATAGCCATGGCATTGCAATAGAGTCTGACTGAAAAGTTCAATTCTAATAACATTTTCGACTACTGTCGTGGT
>NW_017010433.1:0-204 GCF_001483705.2 Eufriesea mexicana | reverse complement strand
CACGTCCGTTAGCCGTCGCGATGCTATGGAATCTTTCTGGAAAGTTCAATTTTATTGACATTTGCGACTAATGTCTTGGTGAGCTAACTTCCTTGCATAAGTAACGCGGAAAGAAGCTTTTTACGTGCTATAGCCACTGCAGTGATATAGAATGTGGCTGGAAAATACAATTTTGTTGACGTTTTCGACTAATATCGTGGTGAG
>NW_017010432.1:0-204 GCF_001483705.2 Eufriesea mexicana | reverse complement strand
TAGGTTATGTTTGGTTAGGCCAGGTTACGATGTGTTAGGTTAGGATAGCTTAGACTTTTGCGCAACACACTGCTACTCTTTGGACTTCTGCGTTCTTTAATGCTCTACCACACATTGCTTGTCTTTGTGAACTCCAGGAACAATGCTCCCGGCAAGGTAGGTTGAGTTATGTTACGTTTGGTTGTGTTAGACTTGGCTAGGTTT
>NW_017010431.1:0-204 GCF_001483705.2 Eufriesea mexicana | reverse complement strand
ATTTGCGAAGGATATTCACGAATTCTAATAATTCTGTGACTCAATAAAGAACGACATAGTTTTTCGTGTTCCTCTGTTCAGTTGTTTTGGATGGGCCTGGGACTTTGCCTCTTGGTGGCTGGTTTGAGTCACGAGTTTTGAAACTCGAATGGATTTTGGTTTGGATTATTTGCGAAGGATATTCCCAAATTCTAATAATTTTAT
>NW_017010430.1:0-204 GCF_001483705.2 Eufriesea mexicana | reverse complement strand
GTGGTCAGGATAACTTTTGTCAGTATAGCTTTAACTTCTCTCCTGTGCACTGCTATTCGGTGCGTTTCCGCACTCTACTGTGATCTAGTAAGTCCTCCTTGGCTCTGGAGTGGGCAAAAATGGCGGTCGCTGCAGGTTTTTTCAGGCTATGTTGGGTTATATTCCGTTTGTTTCGGTTTGGTTCGGGTAGCTTTGACTTTTCCG
>NW_017010429.1:0-204 GCF_001483705.2 Eufriesea mexicana | reverse complement strand
AATAATATTGAATTATCCAGCCAGATACTATAGCATTTCAATGGCTATATCTCGCCAGTAGTACATTTCATGCTTATTTATGCAAGTGTGGTTGCTCAGCACGATATTAGTCGAAAATGATAATAAAATCGAATTTTTCATGCAAATTCTATGCAACTGCAGTGGCTATAGCATGCCAATAGAATCCTTCCTCATTATTTAGGC
>NW_017010428.1:0-204 GCF_001483705.2 Eufriesea mexicana | reverse complement strand
ATACACTGCGATTCTATTCATTTCTGCGATCTACTGTCCTTTAGCAAGTTCTGCTCGTCTCTGCGGAGGCCAGCAATTGTAGTCGCGGTACGTTAGCTTGAGTGGTATTACGATTGGTTATGTGAAGTTTGGATACATTACGACAGGATTGCATTGGCTTTTGTGCTATACACTGCTATTCGGGGAATTTCTGCGCTCTAATGT
>NW_017010427.1:0-204 GCF_001483705.2 Eufriesea mexicana | reverse complement strand
GCAATGGCTATAGCGTGCCAATAGAATCTTTCCTCCTTATTTATGCAACAAAATTTGCTCACTTCGATATTAGTCGAAAATGTCAATAAAATTGAATTTTCCAGTCGGATTCCATAGTATTGAAATAGCTATAGCATGCCGATAGAATCTTACGTCCTTGTTTATGCAACAAAATTATCTCACCACGGTATTAGTCGAAAATGT
>NW_017010426.1:0-204 GCF_001483705.2 Eufriesea mexicana | reverse complement strand
TTAGGTTGGGTTAAGTTACGCTTGATTATGTCAGGTTAGCCTGGGTTAGGTAAGGATAGTATTGATTTTTCTGCTGAACATTGCCGTTCTATGGCATTCTGCGCTCTACGCTACTCTATCCTGTCCTACCTCGCCTTGTGAATGCCAGCAACCGCGGTCGCGGCACGTGAGGTTCTGTTAAGTTACCTTCGATCAAGTAAGGTT
>NW_017010425.1:0-204 GCF_001483705.2 Eufriesea mexicana | reverse complement strand
CGATTTCGTCGGATCGATAGGGAGCAACGATAAGAAAATGCTAGCCTGCTACCTACTGCCATCTTTCTGACGTTCGTTAATTGTAACACGGTTGACGAGTACACGCCGATTTTGGACGAGAGAATAACAGTGTTCCTACCGATCGCGCGCGATTTGTCCAGTTAATCGAGTTTATGGCGAACGGGCCGACGGAATACCAATTTC
>NW_017010424.1:0-204 GCF_001483705.2 Eufriesea mexicana | reverse complement strand
TACTGATACTTCCAATTTTCTTCTCGAATTTTGTTTTCCGCACTCAAGCACGTGGCCTACATTTTATTGACAGTCCATAACCTGTTGATTTATTTTTTTACTTAAAACATGCACAACCCATACACATTTCACCTTCCATTTCTCACCCGAGGTCTCCTTTTGTTTTCATCGCTGCCACAATCTTATGTCATTCTTTCCAGTTAT
>NW_017010423.1:0-204 GCF_001483705.2 Eufriesea mexicana | reverse complement strand
TGCCAGGCACATTCTATATCATTGCAATGGATATAGCACGCCAATAGTATCTACCCTGCTTATATAGGCAAGAAAGACAGCTCTCCACGATAATTGGCGAAACTGTCAATAATATTGAACATTCCAACCAGATTCTATAGCATTGAAATGGCTATAACACGCCAGTAGAATCTTTCCTCCTTATTTATGCAAGAAAGTTAGCTC
>NW_017010422.1:0-204 GCF_001483705.2 Eufriesea mexicana | reverse complement strand
GAGCGCTGCAGATCGCAGAGATCCACCGCATTTCAGTGTACAATACTAAAGTCAAAGATATCCCCTCCTAACACAAACAAACCTAACCCTACAAAACGTAGCCTAACTCAGCTTAACGGGCCGCGGCCACAATTTCTGGCCCCCCAGAGACGAGCAGAGTATAATAGAGCAATTTGGATATCAGACGATCACCGAATGGCAGTG
>NW_017010421.1:0-204 GCF_001483705.2 Eufriesea mexicana | reverse complement strand
AAAATTGGATTTTACTTACATTTTCGTCTTACATCGTGGTGAGCAAGCCCACATGCCTAAATATGGAGGAAAGATTCTATTGACATGACATAACGATTGCAATGCAATAGAATCTTGCTGGAAAATACAATTTTATTCACTTTTTCGGCTAATATTGTGGTGAGCTAACTTTCATGCATAAATAAGGAGGAATGACTCTATTGT
>NW_017010420.1:0-204 GCF_001483705.2 Eufriesea mexicana | reverse complement strand
ACCATGAACGATATTGCTGTCCCCATGAGAGATAAGCCGTGTATGGCAGAGCAATGTAGGACGATGAAGTAGTCTGATTGGCGGGGTATAGCACAAAAGTCAAAGCCATCCTAGCAAAACATAACAAAGCCTAACCCAACATAACTCAACATAACTCAACCTCACGTGCCGATACCAATACTGCTGGCCTCCCCAAAACCAATC
>NW_017010419.1:0-204 GCF_001483705.2 Eufriesea mexicana | reverse complement strand
AGATTATCAAACACAAATATTAGGTTGAAATATAATTAATTTATCACAATCAAATGCTCACACGTCTTCTCACTATTAAAACTCTATTACAACTAACGTATGCCACATAATACACAATTCACACACCTCAATTATTACACGCATACTAATTTATCATAATAACCTGAATTCATTAGATATTTCCATCCCATGCATACTTGTTCC
>NW_017010418.1:0-204 GCF_001483705.2 Eufriesea mexicana | reverse complement strand
TTGTCTTGAAGTGTGGTGCTTGGGTATTCGTTGTGGGGTCCAATATGGCTGACAATAGTGAAGAAATCGGGGGTAGGATTCTCTTTTTAATTTTTAAAGAATTTTAATTCTAATTAGAGACGAATTTGAGTAAAATCGTGTACGATATAATACCATTTTATTTATTTAATAATTGTCTTGAAGTGTGGTTCTTGGGTATTCGTT
>NW_017010417.1:0-204 GCF_001483705.2 Eufriesea mexicana | reverse complement strand
AGAGACATGCTGAAAATATTAGAGCCCTGCATGGCGCAGGAATCCACCTAATAGCAGACTGTAACACTAAAGTCAGAGCTATTCTCTCATACCCTAACTAATCTTCACATAACCAAGTCTTCCGTAACCAAACGAAACGAGCCGCGACCGCTATTGCTGGCCTCCCCCAGAGCCAAGCGGATCACATTAATGGAGAGAAGGACG
>NW_017010416.1:0-204 GCF_001483705.2 Eufriesea mexicana | reverse complement strand
GCTCATCCGACGTTACTCGATTTCTCACGGCCGATTAGCTGCAGTGAATCATCCCGTGTTGCGCCGCAACTCGTCGCAGCTCGCCTCTCTACATACGTGACCAGTCCAGTCAACGTTTTCTCAGGATATCCCCGAGATACTCGGTCACGTGCAGTAAGCTTTATATCGTGCGTAAGCAACATAGCGAGTTCGCCATTTTCCCAA
>NW_017010415.1:0-204 GCF_001483705.2 Eufriesea mexicana | reverse complement strand
CGTACTTCCATTCATCGATACATCCATCCATCCATCCATACATACATATACATATCCATACTTCCATGCTTCCATCCATCGAAACAGCCACGCATCCATACATCTATCGACCGATAAATCCTTCCATCCATACTTCCATCTACCAATCCATCCATCCTTCCATGCATCCATACACACATCAATACACAGAACCATACGTACACG
>NW_017010414.1:0-204 GCF_001483705.2 Eufriesea mexicana | reverse complement strand
AGTCGAAAATGTCAATAAAATTGAATTTTCCAGCAAGATTCTGTTGCATTCTATTGCCTATAGTACGCCAACAGTATATTTCCTCCTTATTTATGCAAGAAAGTTAACTCACCACGATATTAGTCGGAAATGTCTCTAAAATTGTACTTTCCAGCCAGATTCTATAGCATCGCGACGGCTATAGCTCGTGAATTGAATCTGTCC
>NW_017010413.1:0-204 GCF_001483705.2 Eufriesea mexicana | reverse complement strand
TGTTCTAGTGTATTCTGCTTTGCTCTGGGGCGGTCAGCAATAGTGATCTGGCACGTTAGATTCAGTCGTGTTTCGTTTAGCTGGGCTATGTATGGCTTTGCTGGGCAAGGGTAGCTTTGGCTTCTGTTTTGCGCACAGCTGTTAGGTGGATTTCTCCGCTCTACTGTAGTCTAACGTTCCCTGATTTGCTCTGGGTATTCCAGA
>NW_017010412.1:0-204 GCF_001483705.2 Eufriesea mexicana | reverse complement strand
TCTTGACATTTTCGACTAATATCGTGGTGAGCTATGTCTCTGGCATAAATAAGGAAGGAAGATCCTGTTGGCGTTCTATAGGCCTGGCAATGCTATTGAATCTTGATGGAAAACTCAATTTTATTGACATTTTCGACCAACATCGTAGTGAGCTATCTTTCTTGCATAAGTAAGGAGGAATGATCCTTTTGGCATGCTGTAGCT
>NW_017010411.1:0-204 GCF_001483705.2 Eufriesea mexicana | reverse complement strand
TGAATAAAACTGAACTTTCCAGACATATTCAATGGCATTGTTGTGGCTATAGCACGCCAATAGTGTCTTTCCGCCCTATTTAGGCCAGAAAGGTAGCTCACCACGATAGTATTCGAAACTGCCAACAATATTGAACTTTCAAGCCAGATTCTATAGCATTGCAAAGCCTATAGCACCCCAATAGTATCTTTCCTCCTTACCTAT
>NW_017010410.1:0-204 GCF_001483705.2 Eufriesea mexicana | reverse complement strand
CCCATACATACATCCATACATACATTCATACATCCATCCATACATACATACATCCATCCATCCGGCCATCCATACATCCTCACATCCATTCATCCATTCAACCATAAATCAATACATCCACACATCCATACATCCACACGCCCGTTCGTCCACACCTCCGTACATCCATACAACCATACATCCATATATACATCCATACATACA
>NW_017010409.1:0-204 GCF_001483705.2 Eufriesea mexicana | reverse complement strand
CCATACAAACATCCATACATACATCCATACATCCATCCATCTGATCATCCATGCATCCATACATCCATCCATCTATCCATTCATCCGTACACCCATCCACGTTTCCACGCATCGGTTCATCCAGCCATCCATTCATTCATTCTTCCGTCCATCCACCCAACCGTTCATCCACACACACATCCACAGATCCATACATACATACAT
>NW_017010408.1:0-204 GCF_001483705.2 Eufriesea mexicana | reverse complement strand
CGGCTTGTCTCTGGGAAGGCCAGCAATAGTTGCCCCGTCACGCTATGATGAGTCATGTTACGCACTGATAGGCTGGGTCAGGCTAAGTTTGGACGGGATAGGTATAACTTTGTGCTGTACACTGCCATTCCGTGGATTTCCGCGCTCTACTGGGTTCTAATACGCCCTGCTTGGCTCTTGGAGGGGCAGCAGTGGCGGTCTCGG
>NW_017010407.1:0-204 GCF_001483705.2 Eufriesea mexicana | reverse complement strand
TGTATGAATGTATGGATGTATGGAAGAATGGATGTATGTATGGATGGATGTATGGATGTATGGGTGTATGCATGTATGGATGCATGTATGCATGGATGTATGGATTTAAGTATGAATGAATGGATGCATGTATGGATGCAAGGATGTATGGACGTATGGATGTACGAATGTACGGATGTACGGACGTATGGATTTATGGATGGA
>NW_017010406.1:0-204 GCF_001483705.2 Eufriesea mexicana | reverse complement strand
GGGTCTAAGCTCACCTATCCTAGCCTAACCAATCGTAGCAGAACCGAACGCAACATATCTCAGACTATCGTGGCGAGAGCTCTGCCGCTGCACTCCCCATAGCCAAGTAAAACATACTAGAGAGCAGAAGAGCGCAGAAGCCCACCGAGTAGAAGTGTATAACAAAAAAGTCGAAGCCACTGTCACCATACGTGCCCTAAACAA
>NW_017010405.1:0-204 GCF_001483705.2 Eufriesea mexicana | reverse complement strand
AGCTATTGCCATTGCAATTCTATAGTATCTTGACGGAAAATTCAATTTTATTGACATTTTCGAAAAATATCGTGTTGAGATGAAATCCTTGTATAAACAGGGAGGAAAGGTTCTATTGGCATGCTGTAGCCATTGCAGTGCTATAGAATCTGGCATGAAAATCCAATTTTATTGATATTTTCGACTAATATCGTGGTGAGCTTA
>NW_017010404.1:0-204 GCF_001483705.2 Eufriesea mexicana | reverse complement strand
AATAATTTAATAGAATGAAATAATTATAAACAGAATGACAGTGACTGGCTATGATACAAAAGAGATTCGCTATGCCTTTTTAAAACTGACTGTCTCTAGACATTGACACACTGTCTTCTACTGACAACTCTTAAACTGCAAAAAGACTGAAAACAGACTTTCTTGGACTGACTTGCCCTTTAAACCATTCATTCTGTCCTCTTT
>NW_017010403.1:0-204 GCF_001483705.2 Eufriesea mexicana | reverse complement strand
TTAGGTTTGGTTATGTTTGGTCAGGATTGCTTTGACCCGTGTGCTACACACGGCTATTCGGTCCATACCTGCGCTCTGCATTGGTGTACTAACATATGCTTGTCCCAGGGGAGACCAGAAATATGGGTCGTGGCACGTGTTGTTTAGACAGGTTAATTTCTGTTAGGTTAGGTTTTGTTCAGTTTGGTTAAGTGTGGTCAAGTG
>NW_017010402.1:0-204 GCF_001483705.2 Eufriesea mexicana | reverse complement strand
CCGTACATCCATACCTCAAACCATCCATACACCCATCCATCCATACAAGCATTAATCCATACATTAATCCATCCATACGACCACCTTTCTACACATCCGTCCATCCATACACCCACCCATCCATACATACATCGAACCATTCATCCATCGATCCATACCAGCACCCATCCATACATCCATCGATCCATACACCCATCCGTCCAT
>NW_017010401.1:0-204 GCF_001483705.2 Eufriesea mexicana | reverse complement strand
CAAACATACGTGGCGACAACACCGTTGATGGCCTCCCCAGGGCCAGGCAGAACATATTAGAGTGCAGTTGAACGCAGAAATCCACCGACTAGCAGTGTACAGCGCAAATGTACACTATCCTTACCAAACTTTGCCTAGCCTAACTTAATCGAACGAAGACTGACACATGATAACGTGCCGAGGCCGTTACTGGTGGCCATCACA
>NW_017010400.1:0-204 GCF_001483705.2 Eufriesea mexicana | reverse complement strand
TAGCTTTCCCGCCTTAATAACGAGAAAAGATGCTATTGGCGTGCTATAGCCATTGCACTGCTAAAGAATCTGTTTGGAAAATTCGTTCTTATTGTCATTTTCAACTGATATCGTGGTGAACCAACTTTCTTGCATAAATATGGATGAAATATACTATTGGTGTGCTAGCGCCATGGAAATGCTACAGAATCTGGCTGGAAAATA
>NW_017010399.1:0-204 GCF_001483705.2 Eufriesea mexicana | reverse complement strand
CTGCCAGAGTCCATAGCATTGCATAGGCTACAGCACACCAAAAGTATCTTTCCCCCTTACTTACGCAAGAAAGGTAGGTCACCACGATATTAGCCGTCAATGTCAATAAAAATCAATTTTCCATCCAGATACTATAGCAACGCATTGGCTATAGCACGCCAATTGAATCTTTCCTCCTCATTTATGCAAGAAAGTTAGCTCACC
>NW_017010398.1:0-204 GCF_001483705.2 Eufriesea mexicana | reverse complement strand
TCGAGGAAGCTGGATTTAGTTAAAGATGTGAATGGAGATATGCTATACCTTTACTTGTCTCCAGTAATAAGCAGTGAACCGATATTGATGACATCCTCCCATCATGAGCGTGCTATAACCGTTGACAAAACCAACGACAAGGAGTGGTACACCAATCTCTTTGATTTCTATCTCTGATACTGAAGAGAAAAGGAGTCAGTCTCC
>NW_017010397.1:0-204 GCF_001483705.2 Eufriesea mexicana | reverse complement strand
GAACAGATCAATACAATGGCTACAGTGCTATGTTGATGGATGTACTGTGAAACGTACCATCAACTATACACATCCCTCTAGCCATATCCGTTCGATGCGTTGATTACTCTAGACTCCCTTTGCAATTTACATTACGAGTGAGCAAGTTACTCCAACTGCTACGGTCTTGCGTTGGTGGCTCCACTGAGTACTGTGTTGTCAGCT
>NW_017010396.1:0-204 GCF_001483705.2 Eufriesea mexicana | reverse complement strand
AATAGAATCTTTCCACCATGCTTATGCAAGGAAGTTACCTCACCACTATATTATTCGAAAATGCCAATAAAATTGTATTTCCCAGCCATATTCTATATCATTCCAATGGGTATTGCGCGCCGATAGAAACTTTCTCGTTATTTATGCAAGGATGCCAGCTCACCACGATATTAGTCGAGAATGTCAACAAAATTGAATTTTCCA
>NW_017010395.1:0-204 GCF_001483705.2 Eufriesea mexicana | reverse complement strand
CAATTTTACTGACGTTTTCGACTGATATCGTGGCGAGCTAACAACCTTGCATAGGTAAGGAGGGAAGATCCTTTTGGCGTGCTATAGCCATTGCAACGCTATAGATTCTGGCTGGAAAGTTCAATTTGGTTGACATTTTCTACTAATATCGTGGTGAGCTATCTTTCTTTCATAAATAAAGAGGAAGGATGCAATTGGCGTGTT
>NW_017010394.1:0-204 GCF_001483705.2 Eufriesea mexicana | reverse complement strand
TGAATATTCCTATTCTCTGGCAAGTAGATGGATGTACATGCCATTCGGTTGTAGGCGTTGGGCAACCTACACACCAATCTATAACAAGTTCTAGATTTTGAATAGACCTATTCTTCGGCAAGCAGATGGCTGTACTTGCCTTTGGATTGAAGGCGTTAGGCGCCCTTTTCGCCAAGCTATAAAAGATTATAGAATTTGATTATA
>NW_017010393.1:0-204 GCF_001483705.2 Eufriesea mexicana | reverse complement strand
GTTAGGTTTGGTCGTGGGTGGTTAGGATGGCTTCTACCTTTTTCCTATACTCAGCTATTCGGTTCATTTCTGCGCTCTGCTGTGCTCTAGTGTTTTCTACTTGGCTATGGGAATACCAGCAGTATTTGACTCTGCACGTTTGTCTGAGGTAGGTTGCATCTTGTTATGTTTGTTTTGGTCATGCTAGAATAGGGTAACTTTGAC
>NW_017010392.1:0-204 GCF_001483705.2 Eufriesea mexicana | reverse complement strand
ATATACCTATTCTCTGGCTAGTAGGCGGCTGTACTTGCCATTGGATTGAAGGCGTTATGCGATCCATTCTCCAAGCTATAACAGAATATATATTTTGAATAGATATATCATCTGGCAAGTAGGTGTCTGTACTTGTCAGTAGATTGAAGGCGTTGGGCGATCTATTCTCTAAGCTATAACAGATTATAGATTTTCAATATACCT
>NW_017010391.1:0-204 GCF_001483705.2 Eufriesea mexicana | reverse complement strand
CGGATGGGATTAGCGGTGGGCAATTATTGATAATTAAACAGCGTATAATGTGACAGTCGGCTGACAGCCGGTCTGCATTTAGGTAAGGGTAGATTACGCGGTGATCGCGGCCAGACGATCGCCGGACAACGATTAAATCGTGCATGCGATCGTTATTTGTCATTAGAGTACACGTGGACGTGATTCCGCTGACTCACTCGACGA
>NW_017010390.1:0-204 GCF_001483705.2 Eufriesea mexicana | reverse complement strand
TGACAGTTTCGACTTTTATCGTGGTGAGCTATCCTTCTTGCCTAAATAAGCAGGGTGGATTCTGTTGGCGTGCTATAGACACTGCAATGATATAGAATGTGGTTGGAAAGTTCAATTTTATTAACACTGTCGGCTAATATAATGATGCGTTAACTTTCTCGCAAAAATAAGGAGGATAGATTCTAATGGCGTGCTATAGGCATT
>NW_017010389.1:0-204 GCF_001483705.2 Eufriesea mexicana | reverse complement strand
TTGCAATGCTACAGAATCTGTATGGAAAATACAATTTTATTGACATTTTCGTCTAATATCGTGTTGAGCTAATTTTGTTGCATAAGTAAGGAGGAAACGTTCTATTGGCATGCCATGGCCATTGCTATGGTATAGAATCTAAATGGAAAATTCAATTTTATTGACATTTTCGACCAATATCGTGGAGAGGTAATTTGGTTGCAT
>NW_017010388.1:0-204 GCF_001483705.2 Eufriesea mexicana | reverse complement strand
CATTTTCGGCTAATATCGTGGTGATTTAATTTTGTTGCATAAGCAAGCAGGAAAGATTCTATTTGCATGCTATAGCCATTGCAATGGTATAGAATCTGACTGGAAAATGCAATATTATTGACGTTTTCGACTAATATCGTTGTGAGCAAATTTTGTTGCATAAATCAGGGGGAAAGATTCTATTGGCATGCTATTGCCACTGCA
>NW_017010387.1:0-204 GCF_001483705.2 Eufriesea mexicana | reverse complement strand
GGTATGTATGGATGTATGAATGTATAAATGTATTTATGTATGGATGGATGGATATATCGATGGCTGGAAGTACGGATGGATGGATTTATGAATATATGTATGTGTGTATGTATGGATGTATAGATGGTTGGATGTATCGATGAATGGAAGCACGAATGGATGGATTTAAATATGTATGGATGTGTGGATGTATGGATGTATGGA
>NW_017010386.1:0-204 GCF_001483705.2 Eufriesea mexicana | reverse complement strand
TAGGATAGCTCTGACTTTCGTCTATACACTGCGCTCCTATGGACTTCTGAACTCTCCTCTCCGGTAATATGTTCTGCTCCGGTCTGGGGCGGCCAGCAACAGTGGTCACGGCACGTTTGGTTGAGTTATGTTACGTTTGGTTAAGTTACGATTTGTTATGTTAGGACAGTGTAACATAGACTTTTTTGCCGCATGCTGCTATTC
>NW_017010385.1:0-204 GCF_001483705.2 Eufriesea mexicana | reverse complement strand
ATAGACGTGCTGAAAGAATTAGAGTGCCGTCCGGCGCAGCGATCCACTTCATAGCAGGCAATAACACTAAAGTCAAAGTTATGCTCTCCTATCCTAACCAATCGTACATCACCAAAAAAACCTCACTCATTCTAACGCGCCGCGACCGCCATTGCTGGCCTCCCCAGAGCGGAACAGAACGCATTAGTGGGAAGTAGAACGCAG
>NW_017010384.1:0-204 GCF_001483705.2 Eufriesea mexicana | reverse complement strand
TCACTCACACGGAACCGGTTTTACGTAGAATTTGGTTGGAACTTTCACTGGAGTGAACGACTGACTGCTTAATTTCTTCATCCTTCGAAGAATTGTTATCTCTGTCATATGGAACAGGGCCTCTGGTAGAGCAATCTGAAATAATGGATATAATTAGCCGTCGATTTTATTAACAGAAGAATCAACGCACTAAGAAAATTACGG
>NW_017010383.1:0-204 GCF_001483705.2 Eufriesea mexicana | reverse complement strand
CGGTGGATGTCTGCTCTCTACTATGCTCCAGTATGTTCTGCTTGGCTCTGGGGAGGCCAGGAACAGTGGTCTCGGGCAGTTGGGTACGGATGCGCTACGTTTGGCTAGGTTATTTTAGCTAGGGTTAGGTATGTATCGCTCCGACTTTCCTGCTACACACAGCGATTCTACGGATTCCTGCACCACAACCTCATCTAATGTGTT
>NW_017010382.1:0-204 GCF_001483705.2 Eufriesea mexicana | reverse complement strand
CACGAAGAGGTTTCAAAGGGATTTTCCTAAGAAGGAAATATCTTTATACTTTAGAATGAAGTTGACTGGTTGAAATTCTAGCTTGGAACATCTCGCAATCAAGTTAATTTCAGCAGCAATTCACATTATCGTAGACTATGACGATGTATAGTTCAAATATCAGCAAATCGATTTTTCTAAAACAAAGAATCCATTGTATATCTG
>NW_017010381.1:0-204 GCF_001483705.2 Eufriesea mexicana | reverse complement strand
ACCCTAAGACCTGGCTGTTGGAAGACCGTAACGGGTCTTCCTTGTTCCACGACGGAACATAGGCGGAAAGGTTCTATTGTCGTGATATTGCCATTGCAATGCCAAAGAATCAGGTTGGAAAAATCAATTTTATTGACATTATCGACTAATAACGTGGTGAGTTAACTATCTCGCATATATAAGGAGGATTGATTCTAATGGCGT
>NW_017010380.1:0-204 GCF_001483705.2 Eufriesea mexicana | reverse complement strand
TAAGCTCCGCTCTCCTAACCTAACCAAATATATAATAACATAAAGTAGCCTAACTCAACATAATGTGCCGAGGCTACAATTGCTGACCTCCATGGAACCAACGAGAGCGTGTTAGAGTAATGTAGAGCGCAGAAATAGAATGAATAGCTGTGTGCAGCATACAGGTCAGGGCTAACCTAACCGAACGCAAACCAACTAAACCTA
>NW_017010379.1:0-204 GCF_001483705.2 Eufriesea mexicana | reverse complement strand
TGGAAAGATGGACGTATGGATGGGTGTATGTATGGATGAATGGTTGTGTGGATGGACGGATGTGTGGATGGTTTGAGGTATGGATGGACGGATGTACGTATGTATGAATGAATGGATGTATGTATGTACGGATGTATGGAATTATAGGTGTATGGTTGTGTGGATGGATGGGTGCATTGATGGATGTATGTGTGGATGGCAGCA
>NW_017010378.1:0-204 GCF_001483705.2 Eufriesea mexicana | reverse complement strand
TACAGGGCACAAACGCGATTAATTGCGTCGACCGTCGACCGTCCCAGCCGGAATCCGAACTGGTTGATGCTGAGATTGGGACCCACGTCCGTAAATGCTCTCGGAGGCAGGCAGCTAGAACGCGCTCGAAGAGCTTGCCCACCTCATCGAGCAGGCATATCGGCTGGTATGCCTTCCGTGAGTCCGGCGGCTTTCCTGGTTTAG
>NW_017010377.1:0-204 GCF_001483705.2 Eufriesea mexicana | reverse complement strand
TACTTGCCATTGGATTGACGGCGTTAGGCGAGCTATTCACCATGCTATAACAGATAATTGATTATGAATAGACCTTTTCTCTGGCAAGTAGAAGGCTGTAGTTGTCATTGGATTGAAGGCGCTAGGCGATCTAATCACCAGGCTATGACAGCTTATAGATTTTGAGTAGACTTATTCTCTGGCTAGTAGATGGCTGTACTTGCC
>NW_017010376.1:0-204 GCF_001483705.2 Eufriesea mexicana | reverse complement strand
CTATTCACCAAGCTATAGCTGGTTATATATTTTGAATAGACCTATTCTCTGGCAAGAAGATGGAGGTACGTGCCTTTGGATTGAGGGCGTCGGGCGATCTATTCACCAAGCTATAACGGAATATCGATTATGAATAGACCAATTCTCTGGCAAGTAGATGGCTGTAGTTGCCATTGGATTGAGGGCGTTAGGCGATCTATTCAC
>NW_017010375.1:0-204 GCF_001483705.2 Eufriesea mexicana | reverse complement strand
TTGAGTAGACCTATTCTCTGGCAAGTAGGTGGCTGTACTTGCCATTGGATTGAAGGCGTTAGGATATCTATTCGCCAAGCTATAACATGTTGTAGATTTCGAATAGACCCCTTCTCTGGCAAGCAGGTGGCAGTTCTTGCGATGGGATTGAACGCGTTAGGCGCCCTATTCGCCAACCTATAACAGATAATAGATTTTGATTAG
>NW_017010374.1:0-204 GCF_001483705.2 Eufriesea mexicana | reverse complement strand
ATGGATGGATTATGGTTCGATGGATGTATGGATGGGTGGATGTATGATGGATGGGTGTATAGATAGATGTCTGTATGCATGGATGAATGGCTGTATGCATGGATGGATGAATGAATGGATTGAGGTATGGATGGACGGATATACGTATGAATGAATGTATGTATGTATATATGTATGGATGTATGGATTTATGGATGTATGGGT
>NW_017010373.1:0-204 GCF_001483705.2 Eufriesea mexicana | reverse complement strand
ATTTTGCGAATTGTTCATTTCAATGTGAAAATATTCTAATGTTCAGGTTCGCCGCTTTTAAGTCGTTATTTTTCACCCAAATTGCGATTTGGGAATTTATATTTGGCGCCAAAATATGCTCTATGCCTTATCACGATGTATATATATATATGCAAACAATAGGTGAGAGATTGGAAATTAGAAATTGCTTCCTTACGTTATTGG
>NW_017010372.1:0-204 GCF_001483705.2 Eufriesea mexicana | reverse complement strand
GACGCCTTCAATCCAATGGCAAGTACAGCCCTATCCTTGCCAGAAAATATGTCTATTCAAAATTTATAACCTACTATTACTTGGCGAATGGATCGCATATCGCCTTCAATCCAATGGCAAGTACAGCCATGTACTTGCCAAAGAATAGGTCTATTCAAAGCCTATAATCTGTTATAGCTTGGTTAATAGGTCGCCTAGCGTCTT
>NW_017010371.1:0-204 GCF_001483705.2 Eufriesea mexicana | reverse complement strand
TGAAATGATGTAGAATCTGGCTGGAGAATTCAATATTATTGACATCTTCGACTAATATCGTGGGCAGCTAACTTCCTCCCCTCCGTAAGGAGGAAAGATTCGTCTGGAGTGCTATAGCCATTGCAATGCTATAGAATCTCTCTGGAAAGTTCAATTTTATTGACATTTACGACTAATATGGTGGTGAGCTAACTTTCTTGCATA
>NW_017010370.1:0-204 GCF_001483705.2 Eufriesea mexicana | reverse complement strand
GATATTTTTGACTAACATCGTGGTCAGCTAACTGCCTTGTATAAATATAGACGAAATATTCTACTGGCGTGATGTAGCCATAGCAAAGGTATAGAATGTGGCTGGAAAACACGATTTTATGGACATTTCAAATAATATCGTGCTGAGCTACGTTTCCTGTGTAAATAATGAGGAAAGATTCTATTGGCGTGCTGTAGCCATTGC
>NW_017010369.1:0-204 GCF_001483705.2 Eufriesea mexicana | reverse complement strand
TGTTAATAATACTTATTTGTTATTAACAGTCAGTGTAATAATTTATAAACTTTTTGTAAATTATAGGTATATTTTAACACAAGTATACATTATAAGTTCGAATGATAGTTGCTAATTTATTAATTTTTTGACTTTTATTACAAATTTACGGGGTAAACAATTTATTATTAACAATATTTAGTGGTTATTAATAATAAATTTGAT
>NW_017010368.1:0-204 GCF_001483705.2 Eufriesea mexicana | reverse complement strand
AAAGCTACCATACCCATACTTATCATAACCAAACGTGACCTAATTCAACATAACCTGTCCCAGGCGCTATTGCTCGTCTCCTCGGAGTCGAGCAAAGTAAAGTAGAGTAATGCTGAGTGCAGAAATCCACGGAAAAGCAGCGTATAGCACAAAAGTCGAAGGTACCATAACCTAACCAGGCATCACCTAACCTAACCAAACATG
>NW_017010367.1:0-204 GCF_001483705.2 Eufriesea mexicana | reverse complement strand
AGCGCAAATATCAGAGATATCCTGGCCGAAACTAACCTAACCTAGCAAAACCGAACGTGGAATCACTCGACGTAGCGTGTCGAGAGCACTATACCTGGCGCCCACAGAGCCTGCGGTGTGTGATATCGCACAGAAGGTCGTAGAAGTTCATAGAATAGCAGTGTGTAGCAGAGAAGTCAAAGAAATCCTTACCTATCTCAACGT
>NW_017010366.1:0-204 GCF_001483705.2 Eufriesea mexicana | reverse complement strand
AAAATTCATTTTTCCAGGCAGATTCTTTGGCATTGCAATGCCAATAGTACGAAAATAGAATCTCTCCGACTTATTTACGCAAGAAAGATAGCTCAGCACGACATTAGTAGAAAATGTCGATAAAATAGAGACTGCCAGGCCCTTTCCATATCATTGCAATGGATATAGCACGCCAAAGGGATCTTTCCTCCATACTTATGCAAG
>NW_017010365.1:0-204 GCF_001483705.2 Eufriesea mexicana | reverse complement strand
CAATAGAATTGAATTTTCCAGCCAGATTCTATAGAATTGCAATGGCTATATCACGCCAATAGATTTCTTCCTCCTTATTTCAGCATGAAAGTCCGCTCACCACGATATTAGTCGAAAATGTCAAAGAAATTGAATTTTCGTGCCAGATGCTACAGGATTGCAATGGCTATAGCGCGCCAATAGATTCTTTCCGCATTATTAATG
>NW_017010364.1:0-204 GCF_001483705.2 Eufriesea mexicana | reverse complement strand
GAGCAGAAAAGTTGAAGATATCCAAACCCAACCCAAACTGACATAACCTAGTCTAGCGCAGCATGGCTTAACGTAACGTGCCGCAAGCACTACTGCTTGCCTCCCCATGGTCTATAACATTAGAGTAGAGCATAGTGGAAGGCAAGAAACCACCGAATAGCTGTGTATAGCACGAAAATCAGAGCTACGCCAGCCAAGCTTAAC
>NW_017010363.1:0-204 GCF_001483705.2 Eufriesea mexicana | reverse complement strand
AAATCCAAATAATCGCAGTGTACATCAGAAAAGTCATTGATACCCAAACCTAACCCAAACCAAAGGAACACAACCAAACATAGCATAACTCTAACCAGCGTGCCGTGACCGCTATTGCTTCCATCACCAGAGCCATGCAGAACATTCTCGAGCTCAGTAAATCGCAGAAATGCACTAAATAGCAGCGTACAGCACAAAAGTTAA
>NW_017010362.1:0-204 GCF_001483705.2 Eufriesea mexicana | reverse complement strand
TCTAAAGTATTCTCCCTGGCTCTGGGGAGGCCAGCAATATAGTTCTCGGCACGTTAGGCTTAGCTATTCTAATTTTGGTTAGGTTAGGTTAGGTAGGGTTGGGTTAGGACTTCTTTGACTTCTTTGCTGTAGACTGCTGTATGGAGGCCTTGTGCGATCTCCAATATGTGCTCCAGTACATTCTGCTTGGCTCTTGGGTGGCCA
>NW_017010361.1:0-204 GCF_001483705.2 Eufriesea mexicana | reverse complement strand
AAGGTAGCTGTGACTTCTGTGCTGTGCGCTGCCTTTCGGTAGATACCTGCGCTCTGCATTACTCTACTAGACTCCGCTTGTCTGCGGGGAGGCCAGCAGAAGTGGTTGCGGCACGTTCGTTAGTGTTATGTTGCGATTGGTTAGGTTAGGGTAGGCTAAGGTTGTCTTGGACGACTTTGACGTTTGTGCAATAGACAGCTGTTC
>NW_017010360.1:0-204 GCF_001483705.2 Eufriesea mexicana | reverse complement strand
GTCGGATTCCTAAAATATACAGTGCTCTGCTATGTACCGCTTCCCTCCGCAGAAGCCAGCAGCTGGATATGTTTTGTTATGTTAGCTTAGGTCAGGTTAGGTCAGGATATCTTCGAGTTTTGTACTTTACACCGCTATTCCATGGATTTCGGCGTTCTACATATCTCTTCTAATCTCCGCTCGACTTTTGGGAGGTTATCAATG
>NW_017010359.1:0-204 GCF_001483705.2 Eufriesea mexicana | reverse complement strand
AGACCTATTCTCTGGCAAGGAGATGGCTGCACTTTCCATTCGATTGGATGCGATAGAGGATCTTTTCACCAAGCTGCAACACGTTGTAGATTTTGAATAGACCTATTCTCTGGCATACAGGTGGCTGTAATTGCCATTGGATCAAGGCGTTCGGCTATCTATTCTCCAAGCTATAACAGACTATAGATTTTCAGTAGACATATT
>NW_017010358.1:0-204 GCF_001483705.2 Eufriesea mexicana | reverse complement strand
ACCATCTTTCCTTCTTTTATATCCAAGAAAGGTAGGTTACCGGGATATTAGTCGAAAATGTCAGGAAAATTGAATTTTCCCTCCAAATTCCATAGCATTGCGGCGGCTATAGCACGCCAATAGAATCTTTCCTCCTTATTGATGCAAGAAAGTTAGGTCATCACGATATTAGTCGAAAATGTCAATAAAATTGAATTTTCCAGC
>NW_017010357.1:0-204 GCF_001483705.2 Eufriesea mexicana | reverse complement strand
TTGGTCACCACGATAGTAGTCGATAATGTCAATAAAATTGAATTTTCCAGACAGATTCTTCAGATTTACCATGGCTATAGCACACCAATAGTATATTTCACCATTATTTATGCATGAAACATAGTTCACCAAGATATCAGGCGAAAATGTCGATTAAAATGAATTTTCCAAACAGATTCTATAGCAGTGCAATGGCTATAGCAC
>NW_017010356.1:0-204 GCF_001483705.2 Eufriesea mexicana | reverse complement strand
TCCATTTCTACAAATTAGTTCAAAATTCGTCGATTACCCTCGTTTCTCAATTTTTTCCCATAAGGGGACAGTATTCCTTACCCCTTATGATGATCAATGACGAATTATGAATCTGTCATACCTAGGATAGTGTAGGGTACCGTTTCAGGAAGAAAGCAAATGAATCGGCGATTGCCAATAATAACAGCTTGTTAACCAATCAGT
>NW_017010355.1:0-204 GCF_001483705.2 Eufriesea mexicana | reverse complement strand
TTGTGTTATGCACTGCTATTTGCTGGATTTGTGCACTCTAGGCTGCTCTACTATATTCTGCTCTACCGTCTGGGGGCCAGCATTAGTGGCCGCGTCACGTTAGCTGGGTTAGGTTACGTTCAGTTAGGTTATGTTATGTTTGGTTTGGTTAGGATGGCTTCGACTTTTGTGCTGTACAATGATATTCGGTGGATTTCGGAGCTC
>NW_017010354.1:0-204 GCF_001483705.2 Eufriesea mexicana | reverse complement strand
GAATTTTCCATCCCGATACTATAGAATTGCAATGGCTATATCTGGACAATAGAATCTTACCTCATTATTTATGCACGAGAGCTATCTCACCACGACATCAGTCATAAATGTCAGTAAAATTAAATTTTCCAGCCAGATTCGATAACATTGCATTGGCTATAGCTCGCCAGTAGAATCTTTCCTCCTTATTTATGCAAGGATGTC
>NW_017010353.1:0-204 GCF_001483705.2 Eufriesea mexicana | reverse complement strand
GCAGAAATGCATGCAATCGCAGTGCATAGCACAATAGTTGAAGCTACCCTATCCTTATGTGACAACACACAACATACACGAACGTAACTTAAGTGATCTTAACGTGCCACGGCCGTTATTTCTAGTCTCCCCTGTGTCGAGCAGAGTATAGTGGAGCAACGAAGGTCGCAGAAATCCACCGAATAGCAGTCTGTAGCACGAACC
>NW_017010352.1:0-204 GCF_001483705.2 Eufriesea mexicana | reverse complement strand
ACACGCTACGTTGAGTTATGCTACGTTATGTCAGGTTGGCTTACCTCCGACTTTTGTGCTATGAACTGCTATTCGGTGGATTACGACGATCTACATTGCTCTACTATACTCTGACCGACTCCGGGGTTGTGAGGAATGGCGGCCGCGGCACGACAGATTTGGATATGTTACGATTGGTTGGGTAAGGTTGGGCTAAGTTTGATA
>NW_017010351.1:0-204 GCF_001483705.2 Eufriesea mexicana | reverse complement strand
GATAAAGTTTAACTTGTAGTCCAGATGTACACTTAAATAACGAACCACGTTTTTATTCGTAACTTTTACGCGATATCCTTTTCCGTCGTGCAATGGAAAAGTTTCGAGAGCGTCCGTACGTTCGTTGTTCGCATTCGGGAACCGTGATATATATGGCCCGAATAAAATGGTTTCGCATTTACTCGTGTTGATCTTTAACTTCTA
>NW_017010350.1:0-204 GCF_001483705.2 Eufriesea mexicana | reverse complement strand
CAGCACAAAAGTTAAAGCTATCCCGGCCAAACATAGCATAAACCAACCTTACCGAACGTAACCCCTCTGAACGTAACGTGCAGCGGCCGATATTGCTGTCATTCCCAGATCCAAGCTGAAATCATTAAAGCACTGTAGGTTGCAGATATCGACCTAATAGCAGAATGTTGCACTAAAGTCAACGCCATCCACTCCGAACCTAAC
>NW_017010349.1:0-204 GCF_001483705.2 Eufriesea mexicana | reverse complement strand
GAGATCGTATCGGTTTGCTATATCCTTTGCATTGCAACAGAATCTTACTGAAAAGTTCAATTTGATTGAAATTTTCGTCTAATATTGCGGTGAGCAAACCTTTCTGCCTAAACAAGGTGGAAAGAATCTATTGGTTTGCTATAGCCATTGAATTGCAATAGAATCTGACAGAAAAGGTCAATTCTATTAACATTTTGGACATAT
>NW_017010348.1:0-204 GCF_001483705.2 Eufriesea mexicana | reverse complement strand
TTCCAAATTTTCTTAACTGTTAAATCACCTAACTTAAATAGCATTGTAAATTTCATTCGTTAATATTACATTCCTTTTATGCCTCATACTATTTCAGCCCCATTTTGTTAAGCCTCAAATCTTTTCAAATGTTGAAAACGTATTAAAATTTATTTACTGGTGATCAAAAATGTGTATAAGGGACATATGTATAATATACGTATG
>NW_017010347.1:0-204 GCF_001483705.2 Eufriesea mexicana | reverse complement strand
GTGGCAACGAAAAATTAATAGAGAAAAATATTATTCAAATTATATTAAGTATAATGGAAAATAGCAAGTAAAAAAATTGAATATTATTTAACCAACGATTGAAATAATTTTTACAAAGTGAAATACTGTTGGAGGAAGTTTAATACGACTAAATTTTAATCGAACAGGAATTTAAATACTTTTATACAGCAAATATTATTATAA
>NW_017010346.1:0-204 GCF_001483705.2 Eufriesea mexicana | reverse complement strand
TTTGGTTAGGTTGGGCACTTGGTTAAGCTCGGTCAGCTTAACTTAGGCCTTCGTTCATTACACAGGTATTCGGTGGATTTCTGCGCTCCAATGTGCTCCTCTACGCTCTGCTTAGCCCTGGGAATGTCACCAATATTGGTGTCGGCACGTTAGTTTGGGTCATGTTATGTTTAGTTAGTTTAGGTTGGGTTAAGTTCGGTAAGG
>NW_017010345.1:0-204 GCF_001483705.2 Eufriesea mexicana | reverse complement strand
ATACCCTCTCCTAACCTAACCAATCGTAGCTTTACCGAACGCAGCCTAGCAAAGCCTATCGCTCCGCGACCACTATTGCTGGCTTCCTCAGAGTCGAGCATAGTGCAGTAAAGCCCAGTGATGCGTAGAAAGCCACCTAACAGCAATGTAAGACTCAAAAGTCAAAGATATAATAACCCAACCATGCCTAACTTATCCTAACCA
>NW_017010344.1:0-204 GCF_001483705.2 Eufriesea mexicana | reverse complement strand
TGCTATTGGATTGTCGGCGTTAGGCGATCTATTCATCAAGCCATAACAGGTTATAGATTTTGAGTAGACGTATGCTCTGTAAAGTAGATGGCTGTACTTTTCATTGGATTGAAGGCGGTTGGCGATCTATTCACCAAGCTCTAACAGATTATAGATTTTGAATGGACCGATTCTCAGGCTAGTAGATGCCGATACTTGCCATTG
>NW_017010343.1:0-204 GCF_001483705.2 Eufriesea mexicana | reverse complement strand
GTCAGGTAAGGCTGGTTAAAGTCAGGACAGGTCAGGTTGCGTCAGGTAATGTCAGGCCAGGGATGGTCAGTTCAGGTCAGTTCAGGTCAAGCCAGGTCAGGTCAGGTCAGGTCAGGTCAAGTCAGGTCATGTCAAGTCTGTTAAGGACAGGCAAGGACAGATCATGTCCGGTCAGGTCAGTTCAGGTATGGCCGGTTAAAGTCA
>NW_017010342.1:0-204 GCF_001483705.2 Eufriesea mexicana | reverse complement strand
AACGTTCCAGTCTGATTCTATTGCATTGCAACTGCCATAGCAAACCAATAAAATCTTTCCTCCATATTCATGCGGAAAAACTTGCTCACCACGATATTAGTCGAAAATGTAAATAGAATTGAACTTTTCAGTCAGACTCTTTTGCACTGCCATGGCTATAATAGACCTATTGTATCTGTCCCTCTTATTTATGCAGAAAATCAT
>NW_017010341.1:0-204 GCF_001483705.2 Eufriesea mexicana | reverse complement strand
TAATTTCTGTTTAAACTGTAACACAAATAACAACTTTCATATAAATAATACTATGAATAATAATTTTTACTTAAAATATGAAAATTTGGATAGTAATATTTCCACAAATTTGAATATATAAATTGGAATAATAATATTTGCATAAATAATAATAAAAATAATAATTTCTGTTTAAACTGTAACACAAATAACAACTTTCATATA
>NW_017010340.1:0-204 GCF_001483705.2 Eufriesea mexicana | reverse complement strand
ATAAATAAGGAGGAAAGACTCTTTTGGCGTGCTATAGCTAATGCAATGCTATGGAATCTTCATTGGAAATACAATTTTATTCACATATGCGACTATTGCCATGGTGAGCTAACTTTCTTCCATAAATAAGATGGAAAGCTTCTATTCGCGAGCTATGGCTGTTGCAATGCTATATAATCTGGCTGGAAAATCCAATTTTATTAT
>NW_017010339.1:0-204 GCF_001483705.2 Eufriesea mexicana | reverse complement strand
TCGGCTAATATCGCGGTGAGCTAACTTTCTTGCATAAATATGGAGGAAAGATTATATTTGCAATCTGCAACCATTGCAATGATATAGAATCTTGCGGGAAGATTCAATTTTATTGACATTTTAGGCTAATTGCGTGGTTAGCAACTTCCTTGCATAAGTAAGGAGGAAAGATCCTTTTGGCCAGCTATAGCCATTGCAGTGCTG
>NW_017010338.1:0-204 GCF_001483705.2 Eufriesea mexicana | reverse complement strand
GTCAGTTCATTTCAGAATAGATCATGTCAAGTCAGGTCGAGTCAGGTCAGGTCAGGCCAGGCATGGTCGGGGCAGGTCAGGTCAGGTCCGTTCTGGTCAGGTCAGGTCAAGTCAGGTCAGTTCAGGTCAGGTCAGCCCAGGTCATGTCTGGTCAGGTCAGGTCAGTTCAGGTCAGTTCACTTCATATCAGATCATGTCAAGTCA
>NW_017010337.1:0-204 GCF_001483705.2 Eufriesea mexicana | reverse complement strand
CTCGTATACGGCAAGGCCAGGATTAGTGGTCGGGGCTCGTTATCGTTAGTCATGTTACGTTCGCTTATGTAACGGTTGGTTAGGTTAGTAGGGGATAGCTTTGACTTTAGTGCTATGGTCTGCTATTAGGTGGATTTCTGATCCATACAGTGCATTAATATTTTCAGCTTCGCTCTGGGAAGGCAAGCGAGGGCGGTCTTGGCA
>NW_017010336.1:0-204 GCF_001483705.2 Eufriesea mexicana | reverse complement strand
ACCTCCATCAATCCATACATCCATCAATCAATACACCAATACATATATACATCCATACGTACACACATCCATACATCCATCCATACATACATCCATCCGCCCGTCCATAAATCCATTCATCCGTACATCCGTACATTCGTTCTTCCATACGTCCATACATCCATAAATCCAGCCATCCATACGCCCATACAACCATACATACAT
>NW_017010335.1:0-204 GCF_001483705.2 Eufriesea mexicana | reverse complement strand
GGCTCTGCGGGTGCCAGCAATAGTGGTCACGGCATGTCAAGTTCCGTTAGGTTACGTTTGGTTTGGTTAGGATATGATAGATCCGTCTTTTATGCTATACACTGATATTCGGTGAATTTCTGCGCTCTACTGTGCTCTGTAATGTTCTACTTGGCTCCGGGGATGCCAGCGATAGTCGTCTCGGGGCGTTAGGTTGAGTTAGGC
>NW_017010334.1:0-204 GCF_001483705.2 Eufriesea mexicana | reverse complement strand
GGACTTCGAGGCGACGCAATTGCCAGAACGCCCCCGCGACGCAAGCGCAGTTCCCTCCCGGGGCGGCGGGTAATCGCACCTGAAAAGATCGTGTCCATGCGCGCGAGACGGATCGTTTACAGGCCCCCCCCACACACACAGACACGCACAGAACACGCATACCACCGCACCGCAACGCACGAATACCCTGCGGACGCCGCGCTA
>NW_017010333.1:0-204 GCF_001483705.2 Eufriesea mexicana | reverse complement strand
TTGGCGTGCCAATAGGCTTTGCAATGCTATAGTATCTGGATGGAAAATTCAATTTTAATCACAATTTCGGCTAATATCGTGGTGAGTTAACTTTCTTGCATAAATTAGGAGGAAAGATTGTATTGGCGTGCTATAAACGTAGCAATGCTATACAATCGTCGTGGAAAGATTAATTGTATTGACATTTTCGACTAATTTCGTGGT
>NW_017010332.1:0-204 GCF_001483705.2 Eufriesea mexicana | reverse complement strand
ATATCTATATCGCAGTATGACGAATTTTTCATTTTGTACGCGTAGCTTTAAGAAGGAGCAAAGCTTAGGTCAGTTGAGAAAAGCCCTGGGCGATGCGTCCGGCAATATGGCCACTGTGGCCATATAAATGAACATATTTGATCATATTAAGGGAGGCATCGAAAAACGTGGTTTTGTACAAAGATAGGTTATGGCATGGTGAAA
>NW_017010331.1:0-204 GCF_001483705.2 Eufriesea mexicana | reverse complement strand
TCGATTAATATCGTGGAGAGCTCGCTCTCTTCCATAAATCATGAGGAAAGATTCTGTTGGCATTCTATAGGCATTGCAAAGCTATAGAATCTTTCTGGAGAATTCAAATTTACTGACATTGTCGACTAATATCGTGGTGAACCAGCTTCCTTGCATAAATAAGCAGGAAGGATTCTATCGGCAAACTATAACCATTGCAATGCT
>NW_017010330.1:0-204 GCF_001483705.2 Eufriesea mexicana | reverse complement strand
TGTCCAAACTTAGCCAAACCCAACCTAAGCAAACGTAACCTGACACAACAAAAAGGGCCGAGATCACTATTGCTGGCCTTCCCATAGCAAAGCTGAAGATATTATAGCAGTGTAGGACACAGGAATCCGCCCATCAGCAGCCTATAGCACTAAAGTCAAAGCTACCCTCTCCTAACCTAACCAACCGTAACATGACAGAACGTA
>NW_017010329.1:0-204 GCF_001483705.2 Eufriesea mexicana | reverse complement strand
ATGGCAGGTACAGCCATCTACTTGCCAGCGAATAGGTCTATTCAAAATCTATAACCCGTTATAACTTGGTGAATAGAGCGCATAACGCCTTCAATCCAATGGCAAATACAGCCGTCTACTTGCCAGAGAATAGGCCTATTGAAGATTTATAATCTGTTATTGCTTGGTGAATACATGGCCTAACGCCTTCAAACCGATGGCAAA
>NW_017010328.1:0-204 GCF_001483705.2 Eufriesea mexicana | reverse complement strand
TCACAGTGGAGCGCAGAAGTAGGCCGCGTTGCAGTATACATTTACAAAAGTAAAAGCTGTCCTTACCTATCCTGGCCCAACGTAACCTAACACAACCTCGCGTGCAACGACCGTCCTTGCTGGCCTCTCCAGAGTCTGGTAGGTTATAGTAGAGAAACGAAGAGCGCTGAAATCCACGGAACAGCAGTGTAGAGTATAAAAGTC
>NW_017010327.1:0-204 GCF_001483705.2 Eufriesea mexicana | reverse complement strand
GCGCAGAGGTGCATAGAATTGCAGCGTGTATCACAAAAGTCAATGATATCCATACGTAACCTGCCCTAACCGATCCTAACCGAACGTAGCCTAATTAAACACAACATCTCGAGAATACTATTGCTGGCCTCGCCAGAGGAGAGCAGAGCATACTAGAGCAACGTAGAGCCCAGAAGTGCACCGAATAATGTTGTATAGCATAAA
>NW_017010326.1:0-204 GCF_001483705.2 Eufriesea mexicana | reverse complement strand
TCATACTTCCGTACATCCGCTCATCCGTACCTCAATCCATCCATACATCCATCAATACAAACAGCCATTCGTCCATACATACATAAATCCAGACATACAACCACCCTTCCATACATCCTTCGATCCATACATATATCCACCCATACAGCCATCCACCCATCTATAAATCCATCCAACTATACATCCATCCATCCATACATATAT
>NW_017010325.1:0-204 GCF_001483705.2 Eufriesea mexicana | reverse complement strand
CTATAGCCATTGCAATGCCATAGAATCAGGTTGGAAAATGCAATTTTATTGACATTTTCGACTTGTATCGTTGTCAGCTAACTTTCTTGCATAATTAAGGAAGAAATATCCTATTTGCGTGCTAAAGCCATTGCAATCGTATAGAATGTGGCTGGAAAATTCCATTTTATTGACATTTTCGACTGACATCTTGGTGAACTATGT
>NW_017010324.1:0-204 GCF_001483705.2 Eufriesea mexicana | reverse complement strand
ACCGACCGAAAGGGACGTTCCCAGTCGTATCGCTTCCAACCGGCCGAAGGGGACGAACGCCAGACGTGTCGCTTTGGACCTACTGAAAGGACGATCTTCGCTCTGGTCGATGCAAACAACAAAATATTATTACCAGCATTAAACTGACGAATAACAAAGACATTTTTACGCGAAAATAAGATTTTTCATATACAAAAAAAGTAA
>NW_017010323.1:0-204 GCF_001483705.2 Eufriesea mexicana | reverse complement strand
AATTTCACGCTTTTTATAACAAACTGAAACTCCTCACAACATATTGGCTCTGATCTATAACAAGTGCAAAATACCACGTATTCTTCTTCCACTCTTCCACACTTTCAAAAACATACATATCTATATTCGTGCCATTACTCGACCTCACACACTCGCATTCACACTAGTAAAACCAAATCCACAATTATTATTACTTTTTTATTA
>NW_017010322.1:0-204 GCF_001483705.2 Eufriesea mexicana | reverse complement strand
AAAGCTATCCTGGCCGAACCTTGCCTAACCCAGCCGAGCCGAACGTAATGTACCTCAACCTAACGTGCCTAGGCCAACCTTGCTGGCCTACCCATCGCCATGCAAAACACGTCGGAGTAGAAGGGTGTGCAGTAGTCAATGGAATGGCAGTGTCCAGCAGAAAGGTCAAACATATCCAAATCTAACCCATGATAGCATAACATA
>NW_017010321.1:0-204 GCF_001483705.2 Eufriesea mexicana | reverse complement strand
TACCATAGAATAAGTCTATTCAAAGTCTATAACCTGCTATAATTTGATGAATAGATCATGGAAAGTTCTCAATCCAATGGTGAATATAGCCATCTACATACCATAGTATAAGTCTATTCAAAATCTATGTC
Source organism: Eufriesea mexicana (assembly GCF_001483705.2). NCBI lineage: Eukaryota > Metazoa > Arthropoda > Insecta > Hymenoptera > Apidae > Eufriesea > Eufriesea mexicana. The sequence goes on along the minus strand of NW_017010321.1, from coordinate 73 downwards.
CTGCTATAGCTTGATGAATAGATCACGTAACGTTCTCAATCCAATGGTAGGTATAGCCATCTACTTACAATAG
>NW_017010320.1:0-204 GCF_001483705.2 Eufriesea mexicana | reverse complement strand
CGCCATGACGACGGAGAGTGAAAGGTCCCGACACACCACGCGACACAGTACCCGGCGCTCGCCCACTCCGGACATTCCTCCAGCATGTACTGCGCCGTGTCCCGCCCTTCCGCGCAGTGATGACACCGCGTCTCACGTTCCCGCACGATACGACACAGGTACTCCCCGAAGCACCCGTGCCCGGTTAGCGCCTGTGTCAGGCGG
>NW_017010319.1:0-204 GCF_001483705.2 Eufriesea mexicana | reverse complement strand
GTTCGCCAGTAGAATCTTTCCTCCTTACACATGCAAGGATGTCAGCTCACCATGATATTCGTCTAAAATGTCAATAAAATTGAATTTTCCATCCAGATACAATGGAATTGCATTGGCCATGGCTGGCCAATAGAGTCATTACTCCGTATTTATGCAAGAAAGTTACACCACCACGATATTAGAAGAAAATGTCAATAAAGTTGA
>NW_017010318.1:0-204 GCF_001483705.2 Eufriesea mexicana | reverse complement strand
GTTGTGGATCTAGAGTGCAAGCCACATGTTTGGGTGCAGAAAATAGAAGCCGAGAAGAAAATTAGAAATATCAATAGATGAAAGAATGGAGATGGATATCTTATTTAGAAATTTAGAGTGACCTTCACACTATGGTCTTACGGTTTCTATCAATATGTAATGAAAGAACTGCGAAATTTAGAAAACTGCAAACAAGATTGGTGA
>NW_017010317.1:0-204 GCF_001483705.2 Eufriesea mexicana | reverse complement strand
CGGCGCTCCACAGCGATCTGATATGTTCAACTTGGCTTTAGGAAAGACAGCAATAGTAGCATTGGCACGCTATACTGTGTTGTGCTACGTTCGGCTGATTTAAGTTAGGTCCTCTTGGGTATGGAAATATTTGACTTCTGCGCTATACACTGCAACGCCGCGGATTTCTGTGATCTCCTGTGGTGTAGAATATTCTGCTTGGCT
>NW_017010316.1:0-204 GCF_001483705.2 Eufriesea mexicana | reverse complement strand
CGCGATTTTTGACCGATTTTTGGTGCGAAAATTTCGACTCGAATTCGATCTGCGATTTTTCAGATTTTTCGATGGCGGCGGAAGCGAATGCGGGGGACATCAATCTGATCCCTCGTCACGTGGCTGTCACGTGTGTAAATTTCGTGGGCGTATCTCACGTGGTTCGGTTTTTACAGCGTTTAAAAAATAAGTTTGAATATCGAT
>NW_017010315.1:0-204 GCF_001483705.2 Eufriesea mexicana | reverse complement strand
CCGCACTGTACTCTACACTAGTATGTTCTGCTTGGCTCTGAGGAGGCCAGCAATAGCGGCCTCTGCTCGATACCCTAAGTTAGGCTGCGTTTGGCTTGGTTAGGTTACGTTTGGATCGGTTAGGATACCTCTGACTTTTGGACCATACATTGCTATTCGTTGGATTTCTGCGATGTACTGAGCTATAGTATACTCAGCTTTACT
>NW_017010314.1:0-204 GCF_001483705.2 Eufriesea mexicana | reverse complement strand
GTTGTATCGATGGATGGAAGTACGGATTGTTGGATTTATGGATATATGGATGTGTGGATGTATTGATTTATGGATGTACGAATGTATGAATGTATGGATGTATGGTAGGACGGATATGCCGATGGATGGATGTTTGGATGCATGTATGTATGGATATATGTATGTGTGGGTGTATGGATGTGTGGATGTATGTATGTATGGGTG
>NW_017010313.1:0-204 GCF_001483705.2 Eufriesea mexicana | reverse complement strand
TATTTTTAAATTATTTTTACTATAATTTGTAGTCAATTAAAATACGCTTATCTTTTGGTTAGAATTTTGTCAAAAGAAACATGAAAAATGTTAAGCAGGGCTTTCTGCGTAACGCATTATCATTCTCTCCCTCACACACACACACACACACACTATACTTACCAATACAATTTCTAGGTCCATGTCCAAAAGGTAAGTAGTGCA
>NW_017010312.1:0-204 GCF_001483705.2 Eufriesea mexicana | reverse complement strand
TGGTCTGGGGTAGGCTTGTGTAGCTTTGGCTTTCCTGATATAAACTGCGATGATATGGATTTCAGCGTTCTACTCGCCACTAATTTATTCTGCTTGGCCCTGGGGAGGCCAGCAATAGTGGTCGCTGCACGTTACGTTTTCCTATGTCACGCCTTGTTATGTCACGATTGGTTACGCTAGGAGATGATAGCTTTGACTTTAGTG
>NW_017010311.1:0-204 GCF_001483705.2 Eufriesea mexicana | reverse complement strand
AGTAGAGCGCAGAAATCCGCGATAAGCTCCGCATAGTGCAAAATTGCAGACTATCCTATCCGATCCTCACCAGACGTAACATATCAGGACGAAGCATAAGCCAACCAAACGTGCCGAGACCACCATTTATGGCCTCCCCAGATCCATGTAGGATAAACTAGAGCACAGCAGAGCGCAGAAATCCACCGTTTTGCAGTGTATAGC
>NW_017010310.1:0-204 GCF_001483705.2 Eufriesea mexicana | reverse complement strand
ATCCCCACAGCCAATCCGAGCATATTACAGGCGATTAGAGCGCACGGTTCCATAGAATGTCTGTGTATACCACGAAAGTCAAAGCTACTCTATCCTAACCTTACGAAGTGTAACCTACACAAACGCAGCCTGAAAACCTATCGTGCCGAGAGTACTATTCCGGGGACCCACAGATATGAGAAGAGTATGACAGCGCTCAGAATT
>NW_017010309.1:0-204 GCF_001483705.2 Eufriesea mexicana | reverse complement strand
TTCGATCTCGATGATCTTTTCACGACCTTGAATTGACATTCGACGCCAATTTCACGACATACGTGACCTTGAAATTACCTCCAACTGCAGTGTCACGATCTAAATGATCGATGATCTGCGTTCAATTTTCAATGACATGACACACGTAACTTTTATTTTATTTTTAAACGACCTTGAATGAAAATTCAAGGTTGTGATGACCAT
>NW_017010308.1:0-204 GCF_001483705.2 Eufriesea mexicana | reverse complement strand
ATTGACTTCGCCAGGTAATTGTCTAATGAAATCGCCTGTCTCGGGAAAAGAAAATGACTTCTGCCGACCACTAAATTCAATCCATTCATCAAATTGAATTGTACCTTCCTCCTTGTCATCGACTCTTCTTCCTCAATGACCCTGTATATCGTCAATAGGTCATCCTCAATTGGCGACGGTTAATGACGAACCAAATTTCTTGAG
>NW_017010307.1:0-204 GCF_001483705.2 Eufriesea mexicana | reverse complement strand
ACACAACATGAAGTGACACGGCCGCTATTGCTCGCCTCATGAGGGCCAAGCCGAGTGTAGCAGCGCAACGTAGGGCGCTGAAATCGACCGAATAGCAGTTTATAGTACAAAAGTCGAAGCTATCCTACCCAAACCTAACCGGATGTAACACAACCAAACGTAACATAAGCCAACATAGCCTGCCGCGACCACTAGCCCCGGCGA
>NW_017010306.1:0-204 GCF_001483705.2 Eufriesea mexicana | reverse complement strand
CACTTTCCAGCCAGATTCTGCAGCATTGCAATGACAATAGCTCGCCAATAGAATCTTTCCTCCTTATATATGCAAGAAAGGTAACTCTCCACGATATTAGTCGAAAATGAAAATAAAATTGCACTTTCCAGCCAGATTCTACAGCATTGGAATGGCTATAGCACGCCAAAACGATCTTTCCTCCATACTTATGCAAGGAAGCTT
>NW_017010305.1:0-204 GCF_001483705.2 Eufriesea mexicana | reverse complement strand
TTCTGTGCTACACGCTGCTACACGGATGATTTCTGCGCTCTATGGTGTTCTAATATGGTCCGCTTTGCTCTCGAGATAACAGCAATGTTGGCCTTGGCACTTTGGGTTGAGTTTGGTTACGTTTGTCTCGATCAGTTTAGCTTAGGTTTGGTTCCAATAGCTTTGCCGTTTGTGTTGTACACTGCTATTCGGAGATTTTCTGCG
>NW_017010304.1:0-204 GCF_001483705.2 Eufriesea mexicana | reverse complement strand
AAAGTCGAAGACATCCTAGACAAACGTGGCTTAACCCAAGCTATCCAAACGCAAACTAACACAGCCTATCGTAACACGACCGATATTGCTGGTCTCTGCACAGTTGAGCAGTGGTTAATAGAGCAATGAAGAGCGCATAAGCCCGCCCAATAGCGGTGTACAGCACAAAAGTCAAGGTTACCCTATCCTAACCTATCCAAACGT
>NW_017010303.1:0-204 GCF_001483705.2 Eufriesea mexicana | reverse complement strand
TGCTTTGATATGGGCCGGCCAGCAGTAGTGTTACCGGCACGTTAGTGTGAGACATGATGTGTTCGGCTATGTCACGCTCGACTATGTTAGGACGGGATAGCTTAGACCTTTGTGCTATACACTGCTATCCGCTGGATTTACGCTCTCGACTCTGCTCTAATTTGTTCTGCTTTGTAGGTCAGCAATAGTGGCATAGGCACGTTC
>NW_017010302.1:0-204 GCF_001483705.2 Eufriesea mexicana | reverse complement strand
GGATTTCTGCGCTCAACTCCTCCCTAGTACTTTCAGCTTGTCTCTGTCGAGGCCAGCAATAGTAGTCGCGTCCTGCTTGGTTGAGTTACGTTACGTTATTTTATGTTACGTTGGCTATGTTTGGATACGCTATTTTGTCCACTGTGCTATACATTGCCATTCGGAGGATTTCTACGCTCTAATGTGCTCTGATATGCTCCGCTT
>NW_017010301.1:0-204 GCF_001483705.2 Eufriesea mexicana | reverse complement strand
CACTGTCCTCTGATATGCTCTGTTTGGCTCTGGGGATGCCAGGGGTGGCGGTCTCGGCACGTCCGCTTGAGCTATGCTACGTTCGTTTGAGATATATTTGCTCTAGTTAGGTGTGGATAGCCTTGTCTTTCGCGGTATACATTGTTATTCTGTGGATTTCTGCGCTCTACTGCGCTCTACTACACTCTGCTCGACTATGGGGAG
>NW_017010300.1:0-204 GCF_001483705.2 Eufriesea mexicana | reverse complement strand
TCCCCCACGAGAAAAGAAAAGAAGGAAGAAAAAAGAGGATACCTTCTACCCTTGTGCTACACAGACCAATGCGATGGACTACTGCGCACTACTGTGCTATAGTGTATTCTTCTTGGCTCTGTGGATGCAAGCGATAGTGTCCTCGGCACGTTGTACTGAGTTAGGCTACGTTTGGTTATGTTACGTTTGGCTAGGTTAGGACAG
>NW_017010299.1:0-204 GCF_001483705.2 Eufriesea mexicana | reverse complement strand
TTATTGTATTTTCGACTAATATCGTGGAGAGCAAGCTTCCTTGCATAAGTATGGAGGAAAGATACTTTTGGCGTGCTATGGCCATTGCAATACTGTAGAATCTGCCTGGAAAATTCAATTTTATTGACATTTTCGACATACATCGCGCTGAGTTATCTTTCTTGCATAAATAAGGAGCAGAGATTCTATTGGCGTGCTATTGCC
>NW_017010298.1:0-204 GCF_001483705.2 Eufriesea mexicana | reverse complement strand
TAGCATTGAATTTTCCAGCCAGATTATATAGCATTGCAATGGTTATAGTACGCCAATAGAATCATTTCTCCTTACGTATGCAAAGGAGATAGCTCACAGAGATATATGTCGAAGATGTCAATAAAATTGAATTTTCCAGGTAGATTCTATTGCATTTCAACGGCTATAGCAGGCCATTGGAATCTTTCCTCCGTATTTATGCAA
>NW_017010297.1:0-204 GCF_001483705.2 Eufriesea mexicana | reverse complement strand
CAAGATCTATAATCTGGTATAGCTTGGTGAAAACATCGCCTAACGCCTTCAATCCAATGGCAAGTACAGCTATCTGCTTGCCAGAGAATAGGTCCATTCAAAATCGATAATCTGTTAAAGCTTGGTGAATAGATCGTCCAACGCCTTCAACCCTATGGCAAGTACAGCCATATACTTGCCAGAAAATAGGTCTATTCAAAATCT
>NW_017010296.1:0-204 GCF_001483705.2 Eufriesea mexicana | reverse complement strand
AGTGCTCTGGTATATCCTGCTTGTCTCTGGGGTGTGCATCAGTAAGGGTGTCGGCATCTTAGTATGAGTTAGGCTACGTTTGTTTATGTTCTGTTGGTTTGGGTTAGGCTTCGGTTGTTCTGCCTTTCCCCATACACACTTGGACTATATGGATTTCTGCGTTCTGCCCTCCACTAACGTCTTCTGCTTGGCTCTATGGAGGCC
>NW_017010295.1:0-204 GCF_001483705.2 Eufriesea mexicana | reverse complement strand
CAAACCGGACCTAACCTAACCTAACCAAACATAGAGTACCTAAACCTAACGTGCCGAGACCTCGACTGCTGTCTTCCCGGGAGACGGACAGGACATATTAGAGCACTGCAGAGCGCAGAAATCCACCGAATAACAGTGTTCAGCAGAAAAGTCAAAGCCACCCGCACCGAACTTAACCAAACGTAACCTAGCTAGACCAAATAT
>NW_017010294.1:0-204 GCF_001483705.2 Eufriesea mexicana | reverse complement strand
ACAAGAATTTAAAATTAACACATTGCGTACGGCATCTTGCGCGCTCAAAGCGCTTCCAAAGACGGCACATTTTTGAACACCCTAGAAGCAAGCTTGGCAAGCGATACGTTGCATATATACACATTTTTAATTTAAAATTGGCAATATATTCACGTAAAGTATTCTTAGATATTACTATATACTTTATACATCGATTTATTATAT
>NW_017010293.1:0-204 GCF_001483705.2 Eufriesea mexicana | reverse complement strand
ATTTTGAATATCTAATGATTCCTATCGTATATACAAAATTATTTCGAACACGATGATTCTTTCTCGGTACATTTATTCATATCACCGTATAGTACCAGACATCCACTATAACAGAAAATTGGAATCATGATGATACGATTTGTTTCCACCGAGAAATACCACTTTCAATATCTAATGATGCCTACCGTATATACAAAATTATTT
>NW_017010292.1:0-204 GCF_001483705.2 Eufriesea mexicana | reverse complement strand
GTTGGCTCATCACGATATTAGTCGAAAATGTAAATAAAATTGTACTATCCAACCAGATTCTATGGCATTGCAAACGATATAGCACGCCAATAGAATCTTCCCTCCTTGTTTATGCAAGAGAGTTAGCTCTCCACGATATTTGTCGAAAATGTCAATAAAATTGTACTATACAGCCAGATTCTATGGCATTGCAAAGGATATAGC
>NW_017010291.1:0-204 GCF_001483705.2 Eufriesea mexicana | reverse complement strand
GTTAGGATGGCTTTCCTCTTTGGGTTATACACTGCCATTCGGTGGATTTCTGCGCTCTACTGTTCTCTAATATGTTCTGCATGGCTCTTGGGACGCCAACAATAGAGGTGTCGTCTAGTTACGTTTAGTTATTCTACCTTTGGTTAGGTCAGGTTGTGTCTGGTTAGGTTAGTATATCAACGACTTTTGTGCTATACACTGCGA
>NW_017010290.1:0-204 GCF_001483705.2 Eufriesea mexicana | reverse complement strand
TCTATTGGCATGCTATAGCCATTGCAGTGTAATACAATCTCACTGGAAAATTCAATTGTATTGACATTATCGACTAATATCGCATTGAACCAATTTTGTAGCATAAATAAGGAGGAAAGTTTCCATTGGCATGCTATAGTAATTGTAATGCTATAGAATCTCAATGGAAAATTCAAAGTTATTGACATTTTCGACTAATATCGT
>NW_017010289.1:0-204 GCF_001483705.2 Eufriesea mexicana | reverse complement strand
TTTTCGACTATTATCGTGGTGAGCCTACTTCCTTGTATAAGTAAGGAGGGAAAATCATTTTGGTCTGCTATAGCCATAGCAATGCTGCAGAACCCGGTTGGATGGTTCAATTTTATTGTCATTTTCGACTAATACCGTGGAGAGCTAGCTTCCTTGCATAAGTATGGCGGAAAGATCCCTTTGGCGTGCTATATCCATTGCAAT
>NW_017010288.1:0-204 GCF_001483705.2 Eufriesea mexicana | reverse complement strand
TGCTCTGCTTTGCTCTGGAGAGCTCAGTAATGATGGTCTCGGCACGTTAGTTTGTGTAACGTTCCGTTTCGTTATGCAATGTATGGTTATGTTAGGCTACGATATCCCAGACTTGTGTTCTGTACACTGCTATTTGGTGGGTTTCTACGCTCTACTGCGATCTAATATTCTCTGCCTTGACCTGGGGAAGCCAGAAATTGTGTC
>NW_017010287.1:0-204 GCF_001483705.2 Eufriesea mexicana | reverse complement strand
GTCTATAGCATTGCCATGCCTATAGCACGCCAATAGTATCTTCCCTCCTTATTTATGCAAGAAGGTTAACTCACCACGATATTAATCGAAAATGTCAATAAAATTGAATTCTCCAGCCACATTCTACAGCATTGCAATGAGTATAGTATGCCAACAGGATCTTACCTGCATACTTATGCCAGGAAGCTAGCTCATCACGATATT
>NW_017010286.1:0-204 GCF_001483705.2 Eufriesea mexicana | reverse complement strand
AATAAGGAGGAAAGCTTCTATTCGCGAGCTATGGCCATTGCAATGCTATATAATCTGGCTGGAGAGTCAAATTTTATTAACATTTTTTCTAATACCTTGGTGAGCGGACCTTCTTGCCTAAGTAAGGAAGAAAGAAACTATTGGCGTCCTATAGCCATTGCAATGCTATAGAATCTGGCTGGAGTATCCAATTTTGTTAACATT
>NW_017010285.1:0-204 GCF_001483705.2 Eufriesea mexicana | reverse complement strand
ATGGACGTATGTATCGATGAATGGCTGTATGGATGGGTGGAAGTGTGGATGGATTGCGGTACGTATGCACGAATGTACGGATTTGCGTATGTATGGATTTATATATGTATGGATGTGTGGATGGATGGATGCATATATGTGTGGATGTATGGATGAATGGATGTATGGATGGATGTATGTACGGATGTATGCATGGATGCCTGT
>NW_017010284.1:0-204 GCF_001483705.2 Eufriesea mexicana | reverse complement strand
ACCTGGAGCACAGTAGAGGGCAGAAACCCACAGAATTTGTGTGTACAGCACAAAAGCTAAAGCAAACCTAACAAATCTTAGCCTAACCCAGCCTAATCGAACGCAAACTGGATCAACATATCCTTGCCGGGACCACTATTGCTGGCCTTCCCATAGCCTAGCCGAAAATATTAGAATACTGCTGGACGCAGAAATCCACCTAAC
>NW_017010283.1:0-204 GCF_001483705.2 Eufriesea mexicana | reverse complement strand
AGCTATAACAGAATATAGATTTTGAATAGATGTATCATCTGGCAAGTAGGTGGCTGTACTTGTAATTAGATTGAAGGCGTTATGCGATCTATTCACCAAGCTATAACAGGTTATAGATTTTTAATACACCTAATCTCTGGAAAGTTGGTGGCTGTACTTGCCATTGGATTGAAGGCGTTAAGCGATCTATTCACCATGCTATAA
>NW_017010282.1:0-204 GCF_001483705.2 Eufriesea mexicana | reverse complement strand
GCATCCACGGTGCCAAGCAGAGGGTATTAGAGCACACTAAAGCACAAAAATCCACCGAATAGCTGTGTACAGCACAAAGGTCGCAGCTGCGCTTGAAAGACCTAACGAAGCATAACACAACCATGCGAAACCTAACCCAAAATAATGGTCCCAGGCCGCAATTGCTGACCTCCACGGAGCAAATCAGGGCATGTTACATCACAG
>NW_017010281.1:0-204 GCF_001483705.2 Eufriesea mexicana | reverse complement strand
GTTATATCGTGGTGAGCTAACTTTCTTGCTTAGATAAGGAGGAAGGATTCTATTGGCGTGCTGCAGCCATTGCAATGCTATTGAATCTGCCTGGAAAATTCAATTTTATTTACATTTTCGACTAGTATCGTTGTGAGCTTTTCTTCATGCATAAATATGGTGGAAAAATGCTATTGGCGTGCTATTGCCATTGCAATGCTATAG
>NW_017010280.1:0-204 GCF_001483705.2 Eufriesea mexicana | reverse complement strand
GTATGGATGCATGGATGTATGGATGTGTGGATATATGCATGTATGTTTGTATGGATGGATGTACGTATGAATGGATGGATGAATGGATGTATGGATATATGGATGTATGTATGGATGTATGTATGGGTATATGTATGGTTATATGGATGTATGGATGGATGGATTTATGGATGTGTGGATGTATGGATGCTTGGATCGATGGAT
>NW_017010279.1:0-204 GCF_001483705.2 Eufriesea mexicana | reverse complement strand
CACCCATACATCCATCCATCCATACAACCATTCTTCCATACATAAATCCATACATACGTCCACATTTCTACACATCCATCCATCCATACATCCAGCCATCCACACATCCATCGAACCATACAACCATCGATCCATACAAGAACCCATCCATACATCCATACATATATACATCCATACATCCACACATCCATACGTCCATTAATC
>NW_017010278.1:0-204 GCF_001483705.2 Eufriesea mexicana | reverse complement strand
CTGCTCACTCCAATATTGGTCGACAATGTCAATAGTATTGAACTTTTCAGGCAGATTCTGTTGGAATGCAATGGCTATAGCAAACCGATGGAATCTTTCTACCTTATTTACGCAGAAAGGTTTGCTCACCTCAATATTTGCGGAAAATGTCAATAAGATTGAGTTTTCCGGGCAGTAACTAATGCAACGCAATATCTACAGCAA
>NW_017010277.1:0-204 GCF_001483705.2 Eufriesea mexicana | reverse complement strand
AAGATCAATAAAATCCAAACCTTCGAATGGGTCGTTCTCATCCAGCACCGACTTCCGCGGCCGCTTCGCTGTCTTCGCGGTGGATACCCATGAAGACGACGTTTCGCCCCGCCCGTGACGCTGACGGCACCTGCGAAGGCAGAGCACTCCCCCTCGAGGTCCGCCGGCAGCGCCTTGCGCAATGCGGTGCTACGAGTCACGCGC
>NW_017010276.1:0-204 GCF_001483705.2 Eufriesea mexicana | reverse complement strand
AGAGTACAATAGATCACAGAAACCCAAGGAAAGGCATTGTGAAGTACAAAAGTCAAAGCAGCCCAACGTAACCTAGACAAACACAGCCCATCCAAACGCAACCTAACTCAAACTTTCATGACCAGACAGCTGCCGCTGACGTTCACAGAGGCAAGTAGAGAGTATTAGGGCGCAGCAGCTAGCAGAAATCATCCGCACTGCAGT
>NW_017010275.1:0-204 GCF_001483705.2 Eufriesea mexicana | reverse complement strand
GGTTAGGAGAGGATAGCTTTGAATTTTGCACTATACGTTGCTATTCGATGGACTTCGTCACTCGGCAGTGCTCTAATATGTTCAGCTTGGTGCTGGGAAGGCTAGCTGTAGTGGTATATGCACGCTACCTTTATTTATGACACGTTAGGCTTGGTTAGGCTAGGCCTGGCTTGGTAAGGATATCTATGGCTTTTGTGCTATACA
>NW_017010274.1:0-204 GCF_001483705.2 Eufriesea mexicana | reverse complement strand
AATTAATATATCAAATTTACAATTACCCAACGATTCGTGGAATATCGAAGTAAAATAATTCTAAGTCTTAATTTTCATACGATTTCTTATTTACCGTTTTAGAAATATCGTCGACTTTATATTAGTATACTTTATATTAGATTATAGCAGAAAATCTTCGAATTACTATTTTCCTATAACGAAAAAATCGCCGAGTGCAAAGGG
>NW_017010273.1:0-204 GCF_001483705.2 Eufriesea mexicana | reverse complement strand
AGAATCTACCCTGCTTATTTACGCAAGAAAGATAACTCACTACGATAATAGACGAAAATGTCATTAAAAATGAATTCTCCAGACAGATTCTACAGCATTGCAATGGCTATAGTCCGCCAAAATGATCTTTCCTCCATAATCATGCAAGGAAGCTAGCTCACCTCGATAATATCGAAACTGTCAAAAAATTGCACTTTCCATCCA
>NW_017010272.1:0-204 GCF_001483705.2 Eufriesea mexicana | reverse complement strand
TCGCGTTCGTCTGAGTTACGATGCGTATGGCTTTATTACGCTTGGTTAGGTTAGGAGGAGATACCTTTGGCTTTTGAGCTATACACTGCTTTTCGGAGGATTTCTGCGAACTACGGTCTACTAGTATCTACATCTTGGCACTTCGAAGTCCATCAATACTGGCATGTGCTCGTTTTTTTGATTTAGGTTACGTTCTGCTAGGTT
>NW_017010271.1:0-204 GCF_001483705.2 Eufriesea mexicana | reverse complement strand
AACAAAATTGCATTTTCAGCCACATTCTATATCAATGCAATTTCTATAGCACTCAAGAAGTATTTTTCCTCCTTACTTATGCAAGGAAGATTGCTCGCCGCGATAATAGTGGATAATGTCAATAAAATTGAATTTCCCTTTCAGATTGTATAGCTTTGCAATGACTACAGCACGCCAACAGAATGTTTCCGCCTTATTTATGCA
>NW_017010270.1:0-204 GCF_001483705.2 Eufriesea mexicana | reverse complement strand
ACATCTACAAATTTCTTTTCACTAACAATAAGTCTCACGATACTGTAGAAATTTAGGTTAAATATAGGATGTTTTTGAAAAAAATTGTTAAAATGGAGAAATTTTGGAGTTGAAAATTTGTTTGGGGAAGAAATAATCATGCAGGTAGAAAACAGAAATCTTTATTATTAGTTAAAAGTATTACATCTGCAAATATCTGGTCAC
>NW_017010269.1:0-204 GCF_001483705.2 Eufriesea mexicana | reverse complement strand
AAATATCGTGGAGGCCAAACCTCCTTGCATAAGTAAGGGGGAAAGATACTTTTGGCGCGCTATTGGCCCTGCAACGCTATGGACTCTGGCAATAAAATTCAATTTTATTGACATTTTCGACTAATATCACGGTGTGCTATCTTTCTTTCAAAAATAAGGAGAAAGGATTCAATTGGCGTGCAATAGCCGTCGAAATGCTATAGA
>NW_017010268.1:0-204 GCF_001483705.2 Eufriesea mexicana | reverse complement strand
GCTGTACTTGCCATTGGATTGATGGCGTTAGGCGATATGTTCACCAAGCTATAGCAGGTAATAAATTTTGAATAGACCAATTCCCTGGCATGAAGACGTCTGTACTTGCCATTGGTTGAAGACGTTAGGCGACCTATTCTCCAAGCTATATCAGGTTATAGATTTTGAATAGACCTATTCCCAGGCAAGTAGATGGCTGTACTT
>NW_017010267.1:0-204 GCF_001483705.2 Eufriesea mexicana | reverse complement strand
CTTGCTTCCATAAATAAGGAGCAAAGATGCCGTTGGCGTGCTATAGCCATTTCAGTGATACTGAATGTGGTTGGAAAGCACAAATTGATTGACGTTTTCGACTAATATCATGGTGTGCTATCTTTCCTTCATTAATAAGGATGAAGGATTCTATTGGTGTGCTATAGCCGTCGCAGTGCTATAGAATATGGCTGGAAAATTCAA
>NW_017010266.1:0-204 GCF_001483705.2 Eufriesea mexicana | reverse complement strand
GCCAGAGAATAGGCCTTTTCAAAATTTATAATCTGTTATAGCTTGGTGAATAGGTCGCCTAATCCCTTCAATCGAATGGGAAGTACATCCATCTACTTGCCAGAGAATAGCTCTATTCAATATCTATAAACTGCTATAGCTCGGTGAATAGATCGTTTAACGCCGTCAATCGAATGGCAAGTACAGCCATCAACTTGCCAGAGA
>NW_017010265.1:0-204 GCF_001483705.2 Eufriesea mexicana | reverse complement strand
CTGCTTGGCTCTCGCGAGGCCAGCGAAAGCGGTCGTGGTGCCCAACGAAGTGTCACGTTACGTTTGGTCATGACACGTTTGGTCAGGTTAGGGGAGAATAAATTCGATTTCTGTGTTATATATTGCTATTCGGAGGATAATTTCGCTCTACTGTGCTCCAGTATGCTCTGCTTGGCCCTTCCGACGCCGACATTAGTATTCTCG
>NW_017010264.1:0-204 GCF_001483705.2 Eufriesea mexicana | reverse complement strand
GATATAAGTAGAAAATGTCAATGAAATTGTATTTTCGAGCCATATTCTGCAGCATTGCAATGGTTATAGCGTGCCAATAGTATCTTTCCTACTTATTTATGCAAGAAGGATACCACACTATGATATTAGACGAAATTGTACATAAAATTGCGTTTTCCAGCCGGATTCTATAGCACTGCATTGGGTATAGCATGCCAATAGAAT
>NW_017010263.1:0-204 GCF_001483705.2 Eufriesea mexicana | reverse complement strand
GAATCCTTCCTCTTGATTTATGAAAGAAAGTTAGCTTACCGCGATATTGGTCGTAAATGTCAGTAGAATTGAGTTTTCCAGCCAGGCACTATAGCAATGCTATGGCTATAGCACGCCAATAGGTTCTACCATCCTTAATTGTGCAAAAAACATAGCTCCTAACGATATTAGTCGAAACTATCAATATAATTGAACTTTCCAGCC
>NW_017010262.1:0-204 GCF_001483705.2 Eufriesea mexicana | reverse complement strand
GGTTGTATGGATGTATATATTTATGGATGTATGTATGGATAGAGATGTGTGGATCGATGGATGAATGGTTCGGTGTATGTATGTATGCATGTATGTATGTATGTATGATTCTTTGAATGTATGGATGCATTTGAGTTATGTATCTATGGACGTATGCATGTATGGATGCACGCATGTACGCATGTATGGATGTACGGATGCATG
>NW_017010261.1:0-204 GCF_001483705.2 Eufriesea mexicana | reverse complement strand
CGCGCTATACACTGTTATTCGGTGGATTTCTGTGTTCGACTGGGCAATAGTACATTCCGCTTTACTCCTGGGAGGCCAGGAGTTGTCCCGGCATGACGAGTTGGGTTATTCTGCGTTCGGTAATGTTTAATTAGGTCTGCCTATGTTAGGGTATCTACGGCCTTTGTTCCATTCACTGGAATGCGGTGGATTTCTGCGCTATAA
>NW_017010260.1:0-204 GCF_001483705.2 Eufriesea mexicana | reverse complement strand
TTGCTTTACTAGCCTCTGCTTGTCCATGGCGGCCAGCAATCGCGGCACGATTGTTTGAGTTACGTTACGCTTGGATTGGTCAGGTTATGTTGAGTTTGGACAGGATGTCTATGACGTCTGTGCAATACGCTGCTATTCGCAGGCTTTTTGCGCTCCACTGTGCTCCAATATGTTCTGCTTGGCTATTTGGAGGCAAGCAGTAGT
>NW_017010259.1:0-204 GCF_001483705.2 Eufriesea mexicana | reverse complement strand
GGTGGATTTCTATGCTCTACAACGATCTACTACGCTCTGCACGACCCTCTGGAAGCCTGCAATCGTGGCCATAGCATGTTAGGCTGTGTTAGGATACGTTCGCATGGGTTAGCTTACGTTGCGTTAGGCCCGGATACCTTCGACTTTAGTGCTGTATACTGTTATTAGGTGAAATTTCGAGCTCTACTGTGCTCCACTATGCTC
>NW_017010258.1:0-204 GCF_001483705.2 Eufriesea mexicana | reverse complement strand
TATTCTCTGGCAAGTAGATGGCTGCAATTGCCATTGAATTGAAGGCGTTGGGCGATCTATTCATCAATCTATAAGAGGTTACAGATTTTGAATAGACCTATTCTATGGCAAGTAGAAGGCTATACTTGGCATTGGATTGAAGGCGCAAGGCGATCTATTCACCAAGCTATAACAGATTACAGATTTTGAATAGACCTATTCTCT
>NW_017010257.1:0-204 GCF_001483705.2 Eufriesea mexicana | reverse complement strand
ACCTAACGATATGCTGCCACCATTGCTGGCCTCCCAAGAGTCGAACAGAATATAGTAGATAAATGTACAGCGCAGATATTCTCCGAACGGATGTGTAGAGCACAAAAGTCTAAGCAATCGTATCCTAACCTAACCAAACCAAGCATAAACAGACGCAACATATCTCAGATTAAGGTGCCCAGAGCAGTACTGCTGGCCTCCCCA
>NW_017010256.1:0-204 GCF_001483705.2 Eufriesea mexicana | reverse complement strand
AGGAGGAAAAATTCTATTTGCGCGCAATGCCCGTTGCAGTGCTGTAGAAACCGGCTGGAAAACACAATTTTATTGACATTTTCGAATGATATCGTGGTGAGCTATCTTTCTTCTATAAATAAGGAGGAAAGATTCTATTGTCGCGATATAGACATTGCAATGTTATAGAATCATGATGGATAATTAAATTTTATTGACATCTTC
>NW_017010255.1:0-204 GCF_001483705.2 Eufriesea mexicana | reverse complement strand
TTCAATCCAATGGCAAGTAGAGCCACCTAATCTCCAGAGAATAGGTCAATTCAAAATCTATAAACTGTAATAGCTTGGTAAATAGATCGCCTAACGCCTTCAATCCAATGGCAATTACAGCCATCTTCTTGTCAGAGAATGGGTCTATTCAAAATCTATAACATGTTATAGCTTGGTGAATATATCGCCTAACGCCTTCAATCC
>NW_017010254.1:0-204 GCF_001483705.2 Eufriesea mexicana | reverse complement strand
CAGTTTCGACTGATATCGGTGTGAACTATCTTTCTTGCATAAAGAAGGACGAAGGATTCTACTGACGTGCTAGAGCCATTGCAATGCTAGAGAAACTGGTTAGAAAATAAAGATATTATTAACATTTTCCACCAATATCGAGGCGAGCTAACTTTCTTGCATAAATAAGGAGGAAAGATTCTATTGGCGTGCTATAGTCTTTGC
>NW_017010253.1:0-204 GCF_001483705.2 Eufriesea mexicana | reverse complement strand
CCAATAGTATTTATCGTCCATATTTATGCAAGATAGCCAGGTCACCACGAAATTAGTCGAAAAAGTCAATAAAATTGAATTTTCCAGCCAGATACTATAGCATTGCAATGCCTATAGTACGCCAATAGTACCCTTCCTCCATATATATGCAAAAAAGTTAGGTCACCACGATAGTAGTCGATAATGACAATAAAATTGAATTTT
>NW_017010252.1:0-204 GCF_001483705.2 Eufriesea mexicana | reverse complement strand
TCCGCTTGGCTATCGGGAGGCGATAAATAGTGGCCGCCGCACGTTAGATTATGTTATGTTACGCTGTGTTGTGTTCAATTGGACTGGCTTTGGATATCTTCGAATATTGTTGCGGACACTGCAGTGGGTTGGAATCCTTGACTCTACTGTCCGCTGGTATTTCCTGCATGACTCTGTGGAGGCCAGCAAAAGTGATTTCGCCAC
>NW_017010251.1:0-204 GCF_001483705.2 Eufriesea mexicana | reverse complement strand
GTTTATTCACCGAATCGATTAGCAGCGCAAAACGGAAATTGAAAATTGATGTGAAATGTAAAACGTTAAATTCCAATCGAGCGCCAGGATACCTGTTAAAGAAGTTATAACGCAAAAGAATAGTAATCAGTGGAAACGGTGAAAAGTGTATAGATCTTTATTAAACGGGTGATCGGTTAGGACTGAACTGTTTATGGCCACGCG
>NW_017010250.1:0-204 GCF_001483705.2 Eufriesea mexicana | reverse complement strand
CACACATCCACCGCACCCCCGTGAACTGCGCAAAAGTCGAAGGTATCCTAACATAACATTTTTATCACGTGGGGGAAATCTCCCAAAAGTACCCGGCCCCCTTAGGGGCGTGGGCGGGGTGATGTGGGATTTTTACCCACTAAAACCCCCACGATGGCCAGCCCTTCGCAATTCGGTGCGCCCTGGACTTCGCGGCGACGCAAT
>NW_017010249.1:0-204 GCF_001483705.2 Eufriesea mexicana | reverse complement strand
CAGAATATACTCGAGCATAGTAGAACGCAGAAAGTCACCAAATTGCACTGTATTGCACAAGAGTCGGAGATTTCCTAAACCAAACTAACTTAACCAAACCTAACCAAACGTAGACTGACTGGGCCTAACGCGGCGCGACCGCTATTGCTGCCATTCCCAGAGTCGAGCAGAACACATCAGAGCACACTAGAGAGCGGAAATCCG
>NW_017010248.1:0-204 GCF_001483705.2 Eufriesea mexicana | reverse complement strand
GCGTTGGTTTAAACGTAGAAGATGTTTCAAACTAGGTTAAGTTTTGATAAAACTAGCAGCAGGCATCGTGTTCCAAGTTCACTCGTACAATATCAACGCGTCTAATTTCAATTACGTTCTACTGAAATATACCACGTTCACGGAAAAGGAGACGGGTTTGTTATAAAGGAACTGTATTCGTTTGATTTCAATGCGCAATAATCT
>NW_017010247.1:0-204 GCF_001483705.2 Eufriesea mexicana | reverse complement strand
TTGGTTATGTTACGGTTTGTAAGGTTTGGACTCTACGGTTTCACCTTTTGTGCAATACACCGCTTTTCGGTGGATTTCTGCGCTCTACTGTGCTATAATGTGTTCTGCTTTGCGGTGGGTAGGCCAGCAACAACGGTTTACACACGTTAGATTTGGTTATGTTAGTTCTGTTATGATATATTTGCATAGTTTAGGGTAGGATAG
>NW_017010246.1:0-204 GCF_001483705.2 Eufriesea mexicana | reverse complement strand
CGCACGCCGCGATCCAGACGGGGTCGTGGGAGATCGGGAGGGTGGAATAGTTGCGGCTACTCAGCTTTGTCCTGGATGACACATAGAGTGACATAGAAGGTGTCTACTTCTTTGGAGATCTCGTGAGATGATCTTGATACGATTTCATCTGAAAAGAGTTGGTGAAGATAGGTCTATTGGGATCAACCTTCTTCTGAGTGACAG
>NW_017010245.1:0-204 GCF_001483705.2 Eufriesea mexicana | reverse complement strand
CGAAAGACTGTGTATACCACGAAATTCACGGCCATCCAAAGCCAACCTGGACTAACATAAACTAACCTAACCTAACCTAACCCAACGTAACGTGCCGAGACCACTATTGCGCCCCCCCCCCCCCCGCCCAGAGACGAGTATAGCGTAATCCAGCACAGTAGTGCGCAGAAATCCACCGAATAACTGTCTTTGCTAAGAAAGTCA
>NW_017010244.1:0-204 GCF_001483705.2 Eufriesea mexicana | reverse complement strand
TCGCTGATGCTGTATATTGCTATGGAATTCTAGAATAACCAACGTTTATTACGGTTATGGCTCGAGATATTTCCAACTGACCATACCGTGCTTGGTACAACCACAGTTATTGCTCTGTAGCCCTTGAATTAAGTTGCTCAACAAAGATATCGATTTTATAGCAATTTTGAGATGGCATAATACTGGTCAATCATCCATCGCTAT
>NW_017010243.1:0-204 GCF_001483705.2 Eufriesea mexicana | reverse complement strand
TAGGGCGCAGAAGTCCAAAGAACAGAAGAATACAGCACTAAAGGCAAAACTACCCTTACAAACGTAACCAATCGTCACATAACCAAACGCAACCCAGCTCAACCTAACCAGCACCGACCACTATTTCTGGCCTCCACAGAACCAATCAGGACACATTAGTGTGGAGTAGAACGCGGAAATCCACAGAATCGGAGTGCATATCGG
>NW_017010242.1:0-204 GCF_001483705.2 Eufriesea mexicana | reverse complement strand
AGCCATTGCAATGCCATAGAATCAGGTTGGAAAATTAAATTGTATTGACATTTGCTACTAATACCGTGGTGAGCTAACTTTCTTTCATAATTAAGGAAGTAATATCCTATCGGCGTGCTATAGCCATTCCAATGCTATAGTAACTGGCTGGAAAATTCAATTTCATAGACATTTTCGACTAATATCGTGGTGTGCTAACTTCCT
>NW_017010241.1:0-204 GCF_001483705.2 Eufriesea mexicana | reverse complement strand
GAACTAGTGTGAACTTTAAAACATTAGTGAAGGAATTAATCCAAAGTCCACATTACTGTGGTGGAGGCTGTGCATAGTGGTGAGTTGTCAGTTGCAAGCGTAACGAGCTATAAAGGATCTGCCTTTGGTCATTCATGAGCAGCTATACGATATTACCCATCATTGAACAGATCAATCCAACGGCTACAGTGCTCTGTAGATGGG
>NW_017010240.1:0-204 GCF_001483705.2 Eufriesea mexicana | reverse complement strand
TGGTTAGGCTACGTTAGCATGGGTTACGTTTGGATAACTTTGACCTTTCTGCTGTTCACTCCCATTATATTGGTTTCTGCGCTCCACTATCCGCTAATAAGTTCCGTTCGCGACGTGGGGGGGGGGCAGCAATGGTGGTCTAGACACGTTGGGCTTTGTTATGTTACGTTGGTTATGTTGTGCTTGGTAAGGATAGGATTCGAC
>NW_017010239.1:0-204 GCF_001483705.2 Eufriesea mexicana | reverse complement strand
TTCCTCCTTATTTATGCAACAAAATCAGCTCACAACGATATTAGTCGAAAACATCAACAGAACAGAATCTTCCAGGCAAATTCTAGAGCATTGCAATTGCTATACCATGCCAATAGAATCTTTCCTCCTTATTTACGCAAGAAAATTTGCTCTCCACGATACTAGTCGAAGATGTAAATAAAATTGAATTTTCCAGACAGGCCT
>NW_017010238.1:0-204 GCF_001483705.2 Eufriesea mexicana | reverse complement strand
TATACACTGCCATTCTATGGACCTCTGCGCTCTACCCACCACTAATATGTCCTGCTTGGCGGTTGTGGGGCCGGATGTTGTGGGCTAGGCACGTTAGGCATGGTTTGATTACGTTTGACTAATTTGGGTTGGGTCAGATTGGGTTAGGATATTTCTCACCTTTTTGCTGTACACTGCTGTTCGGGCGGTTTCAGAGGTCTACAT
>NW_017010237.1:0-204 GCF_001483705.2 Eufriesea mexicana | reverse complement strand
ATGTATGTATCGATTGATGTATGGATGGTTGGATGTATGGGTGGAAGGATGTATGGAAGTACGCGTGTATGGATGTGTGGATGTATGAATGTGTGTATAGATGGATGTATGGATGGATTAAGGTATGGATGTATGTATGGTTGGATGTATGGATATATGAATGGATGGATGTATATATGTATGGATGTATGGATTGATGGATGT
>NW_017010236.1:0-204 GCF_001483705.2 Eufriesea mexicana | reverse complement strand
ATTTCTGCGCTCTACGATGCTCTACTATACTCTCATCGACTCTCAGGACGCAAGCAGTAGGGGACGTGGCACGTTATGTACGGCTATGTTACGTTGGGTTAGGCTACGTTAGCATCGGTTAGGTTCAGATATCTTTGACTCTTCTGTTATACGCTGCCATTAAACCGATTTCCGCGCCCACTCTCCGCTAATACGTTCTGCTTG
>NW_017010235.1:0-204 GCF_001483705.2 Eufriesea mexicana | reverse complement strand
TCCTTCGCCCCCTTCTATCAACACGTATTGTTCTCAATCTGTGAGCCCTCCATCTTCAAAAATTGTCCCGAAACGACGCCTCCGAAAGCGAAGCTGACATCCTATAGCATGCTTTCTATCATTTTACTTGCAATAATTTTCACTGTTACTCTACTTTGGACGACATTCATGGAGATTTTTGTTTCTTTTCCTCGCCCCCTTCTA
>NW_017010234.1:0-204 GCF_001483705.2 Eufriesea mexicana | reverse complement strand
CCATTCGTACGTCCATCATTCGATAAATCCATCCATCGATACATCCATCCATTCATACATTCACACATCCGTGCATTCATACATCCGTACATCCGTTCATCCTTAAATCAATCCATCCATCCATCCATCCATCCATCCAAACATTGATCCTTACATACATAACATCCATACATCCATCTTTAAATACATCCAACCATCCATACA
>NW_017010233.1:0-204 GCF_001483705.2 Eufriesea mexicana | reverse complement strand
CATTTCAGTGATGCAAAGTAGTACCACCGGTCTGACATTTTCAGTGTTGCAAAGTAGTATCTTTGGCCGGACATTTTTTGTGATGCAAAGTAGTATCACCGGTCAGACACTTACAGTGATGCATAGTAGTATCATCTGTCAGACACTTTCAGTGATGCAAGCTAGTATCATCTCTCAGACATTTTCAGTGATGCAAAGTAGTAT
>NW_017010232.1:0-204 GCF_001483705.2 Eufriesea mexicana | reverse complement strand
CTAATATCGTGGTCAGCTTACTTTCGTGCATAAATAAGGAGGAAAGATTCTATTGGTGTGCTACGGCCATTGCAGTCCTGCAGAATCTAGCTGGAAAATACAATTTTATTGACATTTTCGACTAATATCGTCGTGAGCTACCTTTCTTGAATAAATAAGGAGGAAAGATGCTTTTTGAGCGCTATAGCCATTGCAATGATATAG
>NW_017010231.1:0-204 GCF_001483705.2 Eufriesea mexicana | reverse complement strand
ATTAAAGCAACCCTTTCATCAATTTGACGGGTTCCGTAAATCTAGTGTTAAAGGAAATTTAATAAAACGAATATTTTTCGATAACTTTTTATTCCTCTTTTCGAATATTATTAAACATTTATTATTTCCGCAAATAGTTACTTCTCGTGAATGAAACAGAAATAAAAATATTAGAAAATAAGAATGATTAACTTACTTTCTTAT
>NW_017010230.1:0-204 GCF_001483705.2 Eufriesea mexicana | reverse complement strand
TTATTTACGCAACAGAATTATCTTTCCACGATATTAGTCGAAAATGTCAGTAAAATTGAATTTCTCCGTCAGATTCTATAGCACTGCAATGGCTATAGCATTCCAATGGAATCTTTCCTCCTTATTTACGCAGAAAATTATCTAGCCACGGTATTATTCGAAAATGTCAATAAAATTTCATTTTCCAGTCAGATTCTATAGCAT
>NW_017010229.1:0-204 GCF_001483705.2 Eufriesea mexicana | reverse complement strand
AGCCTATCCCAACCTACCGGACGTAACCTGACCCAACCTGATGTGCCGAGATCGCCTTTGCTGCCATTCCCAGAGCCAAGCAAGGCATACTAGAGTACTGTAGAGCTCAGAAATCTGCCGAATAGCAGTCTAGAGCACACAAATTTAAGCCATCCTACAAAACTAAGCCTGACCCAACTTAACCGAACAAAACTTGACACAACG
>NW_017010228.1:0-204 GCF_001483705.2 Eufriesea mexicana | reverse complement strand
TTATGCAAGTTAGTTAACTCAACCCAATATCAGTAGAAAATGTCAATAAAATTATATTATCCAGCCAGATCCTATAGCATTTCAGTGTCTATAGCTGGAATTTTTCCACCGTATTTATGCAAGAAAGAAAGCTCACCGCGTCATTTGTCGAAAATGTGAATAAAATTGTATCTTCCAGCCAGATTCTATAGCATTGCAATGGCT
>NW_017010227.1:0-204 GCF_001483705.2 Eufriesea mexicana | reverse complement strand
TGCTTAAGTAAGGAGGAAAGATCCTTTCTGAATGCTATAGAAATTGCAATGATAGAGAATGTGGTTGAAAAATACAATTTTGTTCACATTTTCGTCTACTGTCGTGCTGAGCTTACTTTCTGGCGTAAATAAGGAGGCAATATTCTATTGGCGTGCAATAGGCATTGCAATGCTATCGAATCCTCCTGGAAAATTCAATTTTAT
>NW_017010226.1:0-204 GCF_001483705.2 Eufriesea mexicana | reverse complement strand
GTGCGAGCAATAGCGGTTGTGGCACGTTACGTTGAGTTAGGTTACGTTCGGTTAGGGTAGGTTAGGCTATGCCTGGTAAGGGTCGCTTGGGCTTTCATGCTATACGCAGTTACTCGGTGGACTCCTGCCCTTCACTGTTCTCTACTCTAATATGCTAGATCCTGGGGAGGATAGCCGTAGTAGTCGCGGCACGTTATATTGTGT
>NW_017010225.1:0-204 GCF_001483705.2 Eufriesea mexicana | reverse complement strand
AATTTCGTGCTATACACTGCCTTGCTTCGGACTTCTGCGGTCTTCTCTCCTGTAGTACGCCCGCCTTGGCTCTAGGGAGGCAAGCAACAGTCGTAGCGTCACGTCTGTTTGAGTTATCTTACGTTTGGATATTTTACGCTTGGCTAGGTTAGGAGAGGATACCATTGACTTTTGTGCTATACACTGCCATTCGGTGGACTTCTG
>NW_017010224.1:0-204 GCF_001483705.2 Eufriesea mexicana | reverse complement strand
TCTATTCACCATGCTATAGCAGGCTATATATTTTGAATAGACCTATTGTCTGGCAAGTAGATGACTGTACTTGCCATTGGGTTGAAGGCGTTAGGCGATCTATTCACCATGCTATAGCAGGCTACAGATTTAGAATAGACATATTCCCTGTCAAGAAGGTGGCTGTACTTGCCATTAGATAGAAGGCGTTAGGCGATATATTCA
>NW_017010223.1:0-204 GCF_001483705.2 Eufriesea mexicana | reverse complement strand
CGCAGGGAGCCACCAAATTGCAGTGTATAGCACTAAAGTGAAAGGCATCCTAACCTAACTTATGCTAACCTAACCAAGCCAAACGTAACCTATCTCAGCCAAACGTGCACGAACGCTATTGCTGGACGGCCCAGATTCTATCAGATGCTACTAGAGCAATGCAGCGCACAGATATCGACCAAATAGCAGTATATGGTGCAAAAG
>NW_017010222.1:0-204 GCF_001483705.2 Eufriesea mexicana | reverse complement strand
CCTGTTGTAGCATGGTGAATAGATCGCATAACGCCGTCAATCCAATGGCAAGTAGAGCCTTGTACTTGCCAGAGAATAGGTCTATTCATGATATATAACCTGTTATAGCTTGGTGAATAGATCGCCTAAAGCCTTCGATCCAATGGCAGGTACAGCCACCTACTTGCCGGAGAATCGGTCTACTCGTAATCTATAATCTGTTAT
>NW_017010221.1:0-204 GCF_001483705.2 Eufriesea mexicana | reverse complement strand
TGACCATATAAAATCGTATAACAGATGATATCAACAGAGTACTGGATGATAAAACATTGGCGTAGACAGAAGACTAATATCAACCACATTATTCTCCACACTATAGGAAAATAACACTTCAAATATATTCTATTCCAAAGCTGACAATATTTTCAACAGTAAAATAAGAATCGTTTTATTTAAACATTTCATATATTCTTACTT
>NW_017010220.1:0-204 GCF_001483705.2 Eufriesea mexicana | reverse complement strand
CTGGAAAACCCGATTTTATGGACATTTTCGACTGATGCCGTGGTGAGCTCCCTTTCCCGCATAAATAATGAGGAAATATACTATTGACGTAATATAGCCATTGCACTGATATAGAATCTGGTTGGAAAATACATTTTTATAGACATTTTCGACAAATATCGTGGTGAACTATCTTTCTTGCTTAAATAAGAATGAAATATACTA
>NW_017010219.1:0-204 GCF_001483705.2 Eufriesea mexicana | reverse complement strand
GCAGGGCCTGCTAAAAAGCCTTATTGACGTGTTCTAGTAGGCCCAGGACGAAACGCACCCCTTACGCACCACTGTAGGAACCACAAGAGATGATCCACCCTCGTGTGGATACCCCCATAGAATCAACCCCTCCGAAATATCTCTGAGTATTGTTAATAATTCCAGCTTCGTGACAGATTACAAATTTTTTAAACGTTCGAAACG
>NW_017010218.1:0-204 GCF_001483705.2 Eufriesea mexicana | reverse complement strand
CTCTGCTGTGCTATCGTATAGTATATTCTGCTTGTCTCTGCGGAGGGGAACGATATTGGTCTCTGCACCTTGGGCTCTGATGTCTTACGTTCGGTTAGTTCATGTTAGGTTAAGTTCGATAAGGATAGCATCACCTTTCGCGCTGTAAGCTGTTTTTCGGCGGATTTCTGCGCTCGACTGTGCTCTAGTATGTTCTGCCTGGCT
>NW_017010217.1:0-204 GCF_001483705.2 Eufriesea mexicana | reverse complement strand
CTAAGCTCGACTTATCAGTGAACATATTAGTCCAACGGCTTAAGTACTGCGATGATGGCTGTACTCATTAGAGTTTCCTCAACTGTGAATGTCTGGTGCTATAACGGGCATGTCCATTGATATTCCATAGTTGCTATAGAATATATGTCATCGCTGAGCAGGTTAATCCATCGGTGACAGCGCTCTCTTGATGTATTTACGAAG
>NW_017010216.1:0-204 GCF_001483705.2 Eufriesea mexicana | reverse complement strand
CAGGCTTGTTTGGGTTAGGTTGAGATACCTATGATTTTCTTGATATGCGATGACATTCTATAGGCGTCAGCGCTCTGTTCTCCTCCCATATGCCCTGGTTGGCGACTGGGCGGACAGCAACAATTGCCTCGGCACGTTAGCTCCAGGTGGGATACGTTTGGTTAGGTTGTGTTAGCTTTGGTAAGGTTTGGATGGCTTCGACTT
>NW_017010215.1:0-204 GCF_001483705.2 Eufriesea mexicana | reverse complement strand
ATCTGACGGAAAAGTTCACATTTATTGACATTTTCTACTAGTATCGTGGTTAGAAAGCTTACAGCATAAATAAGGAGAAATGTTACTATCGGTTTGCAATAGCCATTGAATTGCAGTAGTATCTGACCGTAAAGTTCAATTCTATTGACATTTTCGACTAATATCGAGGTTAGCAAGATCATCCTGTTAAATAAACAGGAAAGA
>NW_017010214.1:0-204 GCF_001483705.2 Eufriesea mexicana | reverse complement strand
CGGGATAGCAAGCAATAGTGGTATCGGCACGTTTCGCACTGTTAGGATATGTTCGGATAAGTTAGGTAGGTCAGGGTAGGTTAGGTTATCTTTGACTTTTGCGCTTTACGCTGCAATGCGGCGGTTCTCTGCACTCTACTCTGCCCTGTTATGTTCCGCTTGGCACTGGGGAAGCCAGTAATAGCGGTCTCGGCACATTAGGTT
>NW_017010213.1:0-204 GCF_001483705.2 Eufriesea mexicana | reverse complement strand
ACATTCGTGTGTTTAATCGTCACTCAGATATTGTCAATTTATTATCATTAATTAATAAATACAAGTAACCCTTCTGTAACACGGTAGGTAGGTTCCTAGAATTTCGTGTAGTACGAAATCGTGCTGTATAAGACCCAGAGCCAGTACAAAAAGGAGGGTTACGTTCCGAGAACTCAGTAAAAACAAACTTAATTTTTATTAAAA
>NW_017010212.1:0-204 GCF_001483705.2 Eufriesea mexicana | reverse complement strand
TATCTATAAAATTGAGCTTTTCAGTCGGATTCTACTGTAATGCAATGGCAATAGCAAACAAATGGCATCAATCTTCCGCATTTATGCAGAAAAGATTGCTCACCGGGATATTATTCGAAAATGCCAATAAAATTAAACTTTTCATTCGGATTCAATTGCAATGTAATAGCTATAGAAAACCGCTAGATTCTTTCCTCCTCATTT
>NW_017010211.1:0-204 GCF_001483705.2 Eufriesea mexicana | reverse complement strand
CATGTACAGTCATCTACTTGCCAGAGAATAGGTCTATTCATAATCTGTTACCTGTTATTGCTTTGTGAGTAGATCGCCTATCGCCGTCAATCCAATGGCAAGTACAGCCATCTACATGCCAGAGAATAGGTGTATTCAAAGTATGTAATACGCTTAAGCTTGGCGAATAGGTTGCCAAGCGCCTTCAACCAATGGCAAGTACAG
>NW_017010210.1:0-204 GCF_001483705.2 Eufriesea mexicana | reverse complement strand
GGTGTCATTATAAACGTGAAAATTGCCGTTTATATTGTTGCTAATATTTTCTATGAAGGTTTTTCCAAAGTTATATAGAATAACTGCTGCATTATGCGTCATACTCAACGAAGTAGTGATTAAAACACCTAATAGACTATTCGTTTAAAAAGTCTAAACTAGGTCCAATCGCCCATACATTCAGTCTGTCAGCCGCACAATAGC
>NW_017010209.1:0-204 GCF_001483705.2 Eufriesea mexicana | reverse complement strand
ACTTTTAGCTTTACACAACTGTTCGGGAGATTTCAGCGTTCCACATTGCTCTGCTATACTATATCTAGCTCTCGCGCGGCCATCAATGGCGTTCGTGCACCTCATGTTGGGTTACGGTACGTCTGCACATATTACGTTCGGGTACAATACTCTGCTCGACCCCGGGGAGGTCATTTCAAATGGTCGCGACACGATAGAATGCGC
>NW_017010208.1:0-204 GCF_001483705.2 Eufriesea mexicana | reverse complement strand
ACCACATTGCAGTGTGTAGCACAAGAGTCAAACATAACCTGACCTTACTTGGCCTAACCTAACATATCCAAGCATAGCCTAACATAACCTAACGTGCCGAGACCATTACTGCTGGATTCCTCATGGTCAAGCAGAATATGTAAAAGCACAGTGGAGCGCAGGGAGCCTTTAAGTAGCAGCGCATAGCACAAAAGTCAAATATAC
>NW_017010207.1:0-204 GCF_001483705.2 Eufriesea mexicana | reverse complement strand
AGCTGCGTATATCAGGAAAGTCGAAGCTTCCAAACAAACGGAACATAAACACACATAGCTTAAAGGAGCCTAACGTGGCGAGAACGTTACTGCTACACTCCTCAGAGCCTACCAGGACATACTACAGCACAGTAGAGCGCAGTAGTCAACCGAATAGCTGTGTACGGTACAATAGTTAAACCAATCCTAACCAAACTTAGCCTA
>NW_017010206.1:0-204 GCF_001483705.2 Eufriesea mexicana | reverse complement strand
ACATCCGTCCATCCATACCGCAATCCATCTATACATCCAGCCATCCACACAACCATTCATCCACACATACAACCATCCATACATCCACCTTTCCATGCATCCATCCATCCGTACATACACCCATCCATACATCCATCGTACCATACATCCATCCATCCATACTAGCACTTATCCATACATCAGGCGATCCATACATGTATCCAA
>NW_017010205.1:0-204 GCF_001483705.2 Eufriesea mexicana | reverse complement strand
GGCACATTCTATATCATTGCAATGGTTATAGCACGCCAAAGGTATATTTCCTCCTTATTTATGTATGAAAGGCAGCGCACCACAATATTATACGAAAATGTCAATAATATTGAACTTTTCATGCAGATTCTATAGTATTGAAATGGCTATAGCACGCCAATAGTACCTATCCTACTTATATATGCAAAGAAGTTAGCTCACCAC
>NW_017010204.1:0-204 GCF_001483705.2 Eufriesea mexicana | reverse complement strand
ACCCATCCATACATCCATCGATACATACATCTATCCATCCATACATCCACCCATCCATACATTCATACAACCGCACATACATATATCCATCCATCCATACATCCATCCAACCATACATGCATCAATACATACACCCCTACTTCCATCCATCCATACATCCATTCACTCATACATCCAACCAACAATACATCCATACATACATCA
>NW_017010203.1:0-204 GCF_001483705.2 Eufriesea mexicana | reverse complement strand
CAGTGGCGCGCAGAAATCTCCAAATAACTGTGTATAGCACAGAAGTCAGAGTTATCCTATCCTCACCTAATCAAAAGTAACGTAACCTAGCCTAACATAACACAACACAGCGGGCCGAGATCACTACTGCTGCATCGCCGGAGCCAAGCAGGAAACATTAGAGGAGGGTAGGTCGCAGAAATCCACAGAATAGCAGTGTATTAC
>NW_017010202.1:0-204 GCF_001483705.2 Eufriesea mexicana | reverse complement strand
CAGTGGCGCGCAGAAATCTCCAAATAACTGTGTATAGCACAGAAGTCAGAGTTATCCTATCCTTACCTAATCAAAAGTAACGTAACCTAGCCGAACATAACACAACACAGCGGGCCGAGATCACTACTGCTGCATCGCCGCAGCCAAGCAGGAAACATTAGAGGAGGGTAGGTCGCAGAAATCCACAGAATAGCAGTGTATTAC
>NW_017010201.1:0-204 GCF_001483705.2 Eufriesea mexicana | reverse complement strand
ATGGCTATAGCATGCCAATAGAATACTTCCTCCATATTTATGCAACGAAATTACCTCACAACGGTATTAGCCGAAAATGTCAATAAAATTGGATTTTCCAGTCAGATTCCACAGCATTGCCATGGCTATAGCATGCCAATGGAATCTTTCCTCCTTATTTATGCAACGATATTACCTCACCACGATATTAGTCGAAAATGTCAA
>NW_017010200.1:0-204 GCF_001483705.2 Eufriesea mexicana | reverse complement strand
ATGCCAATAGAATCTTTCCTCCTTGTTTATGCAAGAAAGTTAGCTCGCCACGATATTAGTCGAGAATGTCAATAAAATTGACCTTTCCGGGAAGATTCTATAGCATTGAGATGGTTATAGCACGTCAATTGCATAATTCCTCCCTCTTTATGAAAGAAAGTTAGCTCACCACAATATAAATCAAAAATGTCAATAAAATTGGAT
>NW_017010199.1:0-204 GCF_001483705.2 Eufriesea mexicana | reverse complement strand
AGTCGAAAATGTCAATAAAATTGAATTTTCCTGCCAGACTCTATAGCATTGCAATGTCTGTGGCACGCCAATAGCATGTTTCATACCTACTTACACAAGTGGGCTTGCTCACCAGCATATTAGACGAAAATGTCAATAAATTTGAATTTTCCAGCCAGATTCTATAGCATTGCATTGTCTATGGCACGCCAATAGAATGTTTCA
>NW_017010198.1:0-204 GCF_001483705.2 Eufriesea mexicana | reverse complement strand
ATCTTCAGTCACCATTTAATAAAATTTGTAAGACCGATATATTAATTAATATATTAAATTTAAAATTGATAGGATAATAGGGTGCAAGCTATTTCAATTAAATAATTCCACGTGTTAATTACTATACAATTTTTTATTTACTGTTCTGAAAAATATTGTCGACTTTATAGCAAAAAATATTTGAATTTTTCCTCTTTAATAACA
>NW_017010197.1:0-204 GCF_001483705.2 Eufriesea mexicana | reverse complement strand
TCCCCAGAAGCAGGCAGAATATGCTAGAGCGCAGTAGAGAGCATAGGCCAAGGATACCCTGAGATAATCTGACCCAACCTGACCTGACCAAACGTAGAAAAACCAAGCCTAACGAACTGAGTCAACTATTGCTGGCCTCCACATCGCCAAATAGAACATATTAGAGGAGCGTAGAGAGCGGAAGTCCATAGAATGGCAATATAA
>NW_017010196.1:0-204 GCF_001483705.2 Eufriesea mexicana | reverse complement strand
CGAGTTGATGTCGGTAATAGTATTGGTTTTTCATTAATTACAATCTTGTATACAATTAATTTATAAATTTCATGCACAGATTATAAAAACAATATCCTTGGGAATATTCTCATGTGACTTTTGTTCGTATTTTACTTCTAATTTTATTCACAATTAATTATTTTCACGAACAATCGAGCCGACCATTGCTGTCAAATCCCGGAC
>NW_017010195.1:0-204 GCF_001483705.2 Eufriesea mexicana | reverse complement strand
GGATAGGTTAGGGAAGTACATTCTAGACTTTTGTGCTATGCACTGTTGTCAGCGCATTTCTTCGAACTACTGCCTTCTGACATTTCTGCTTCTCCCTGGGAATGCCAGCAATAGTGGTCTCGGCACGTTATAATGTGTCTGGTTACGCTCGGCTATGTTAGGCAAGGCAATGTTTGGTCAGGATAGCTTCAACTTCTGTGCTGT
>NW_017010194.1:0-204 GCF_001483705.2 Eufriesea mexicana | reverse complement strand
CGCCTTCAATCCAATGGCAAGTACAGCCACCTAGTTTCCATAGAATAGGTCTATTCTAAATTTATATCCTGTTATATCTTGGTGAATAGAAGGCCGAACGCCTTCAATCCAATAGTAAGTACAGACATCTACTTGCCAGACAATAGGTCTATTCAAAATCTCAAATCTGTTATAGCTTGGTGAATAGATCGCCTAACGCCTTCA
>NW_017010193.1:0-204 GCF_001483705.2 Eufriesea mexicana | reverse complement strand
TGACATTTTCGACTAATATCGTGGTGAGCTAACTTTCTTGCATAGATAAGGAAGAAATATACTCTTGGTGTGCTATAGTCATAGCGATGTTATGGAATCAGCCTGGAAAATTCAATTTTAATGACGTTTTCGGCTAATATTGTGGTGACCTAACTTTCTTGCATAAATAAGGAGGGAAGATTCTATGGGCGCGCTATTGCGATT
>NW_017010192.1:0-204 GCF_001483705.2 Eufriesea mexicana | reverse complement strand
TCAATTTTATTGACATTTTCGACTAATATCGTGGTAAGTTAACTTTCTTGCATAAATAAGTGGCAATGATTCTATTGGCGTGCTATTGCCATTACAATGGTACAGAATCTGGATAGAAAGTTCAATTTTATTGTCAGTTTGTACTAGTATCGTGGTGAGCTAGCTTCCTTGCATAAACAAGGAGGAAAGATTATATTGGCAAGC
>NW_017010191.1:0-204 GCF_001483705.2 Eufriesea mexicana | reverse complement strand
GCGGCGGATTTCTGCGTTCTACCGTTCTTTAGTATATTCTGCTTGGCTCCTGGGATTGCAGCAGTACACGTCTCGTCGCGTTGTTATGTGCTATGATGCGTTCGGCAATGTTTGGTTATGTCAATTCTGGTCCGGATAGCATTGACTTTCGTGCCGACACTGTTGCTCGGTGCATTTCTGTGCTCTACTGTGCTGTACCATATT
>NW_017010190.1:0-204 GCF_001483705.2 Eufriesea mexicana | reverse complement strand
TAGGTTACCTTTGACCTTCGTACTATACACTGCCATTACATGGACCACTGTGATCTACTCTCCCCTAATACGCTCCACTTGGCAATTGGGAGTCCAGCAATAGATGGCTAGTCCCGTTAGGTTGGGATTGGTTACGTTTGATTAAGTTATGTGAGGTTAGGTTATGTTAGGATCCCTTTCAGTTTTCTGCCTTAAACTCCAATG
>NW_017010189.1:0-204 GCF_001483705.2 Eufriesea mexicana | reverse complement strand
GACATTTTCGACTAATATCGTTGTGAGCTAATTTTGTTGCAAAAATAAGGAGGAAAGATTCTATTGGCATACTATAACCATCGCAATGCTACATAATCTGCCTGGAAAATTCAATACTATTGACACTTACGACCAATACATTGGTGAGCTAATTTTGCAGCATAAATAAGGAGGAAAGGCTCTATTGGCTTGGTATAGCCATTG
>NW_017010188.1:0-204 GCF_001483705.2 Eufriesea mexicana | reverse complement strand
ATTGTAAAATTACCAAAAGTAGCGTAACATAATCTACCGCGCAAGGACCACAGTTGCTGGCCATCACAGAGTCAAGCAGAGTATGGTAGGGCAAAGTAGTGCGCATAAAGCTAGGAAAGAGCAATGTAGAGCACAAAAGTGTAAGATAACATAACCTAACCAGACATAACCTAACCTAACCAAACGTACAATAATTCAACCTAA
>NW_017010187.1:0-204 GCF_001483705.2 Eufriesea mexicana | reverse complement strand
GTTAGGTTTTGCTACGTTCGATTAGGGTAGCTCCGACCTTCGTAGTATTCACTGCTATACGGCCGATTTCCGCGCTCCACTGTGTTCTGATATATTCTGCTTGGTCATGTGGAGGTCAGCAACAGTGTTCGCGGCACGTTTTGTTGGGTTATGTTACGCTTGGTTATGTGACGATTGGCCATGTTAGGGCAGGGTAACTCTACC
>NW_017010186.1:0-204 GCF_001483705.2 Eufriesea mexicana | reverse complement strand
ATACAACCATACATCATTCGATCCATACATTCATACATACGTACATCCATACATGCATACACCAATACAACCATACATCTACACATACATCCATACATGCGTGCATACATGCATGCATACATCCATACACTCATCCATACGAGCATCCATGCATACATCCATTCTTCCGTCCATTCAGCCATCCATTCGTCCACTCACACATCC
>NW_017010185.1:0-204 GCF_001483705.2 Eufriesea mexicana | reverse complement strand
ACATAACATAACCAAACGTAACCTAGCTCAACCTAACGTGCCTTGACCAATGTTTCTGGCACCATAGGAGACAAGCAGGCTGTACTAGAGCACGGTAGAGCGCAGGCATCCACCCAATATCAGTGTGCAGCACAAAATTCCAATCTACCCTATCCTAACCTGACCAAACGTAACGTAACCAAACGTAACACAGCGCACCTTAAC
>NW_017010184.1:0-204 GCF_001483705.2 Eufriesea mexicana | reverse complement strand
GATGTCTACGCTCTACATTGCTCTACTTCACTCTGTGCGACACTGGGGAGGCCAGTAATAGTGGTCTCGGCCCGTTAGGTTGTGTTAGGCTAGATTTGGTGAGGCTATGCTATTTTGTGTTAGGCTTACGTTACTCTGACTTTCGTGGTGCAGATTGTTTTTCGGTCTACAACAGCGCTCTATTGTACTCTAGTATGTTCTGAT
>NW_017010183.1:0-204 GCF_001483705.2 Eufriesea mexicana | reverse complement strand
CATAAAGAAACTCAAAACAACTCAGACCAACTTTCCGAGAACAGTACTGCTGGCCGCACAACACCCAAGCAGATTGTACTAGAGAACAGTAGAGCGCAGAAAGCCGCCTAATGGTATCGTATAGCACAAATGTCAAAGCCATCCTGAACAAACCTGTCCCAACCTAGCAAGGCCGAGAGTGACCGGACACAACATAATGTGCCG
>NW_017010182.1:0-204 GCF_001483705.2 Eufriesea mexicana | reverse complement strand
GTGGGATATCGTGCGGTAACCGCGCACGAGCCTGATCGCCATCCTGCGAGCGACCCGCCGGAGAATCGCCAGACTGCGCGGACTGGCGACTAGGTGGTTCGCCCAGATCGGAGCCCCGTTGAGTGCCACCGAGCGAAAGTGTCCTGTGTAGAGGCGGCGCACCCTCCCGTCTGGCCCTTCCAGGTTGGGTAGCAGGCGACACAG
>NW_017010181.1:0-204 GCF_001483705.2 Eufriesea mexicana | reverse complement strand
CACTGCTGTTCTTTGGATTACTGCGCTTCGCGCTGCTGTACTATACTCTGCTTGGCTCCGTGGTTGCCAGCATTAGTGGTCCTGGCACGCTCGGTTAAGTTAAGTTACGTTTGGTTCGCCAAGGTTAGGCTATGTTTGGCAAAGATAGCATTGACTTTTATTCTATACACAGCTATTTGTGCCCTCTACTGTGCTCTATTATGT
>NW_017010180.1:0-204 GCF_001483705.2 Eufriesea mexicana | reverse complement strand
GACACAGAAATGAGCACAGCCATAACGACATTATCCTAGATGTCAAATAAATTTCATCACTGATAATGCAAGTTCGAATGCAATTCCAGAATGAATAATATGCGCTATGGTTGTGGCTAAGGCTATTTACAGTTGAAGGTGCTTTACTAAATACACCAACCAGCAGTGTACTATGGCCGATTGATTTATCAGTTCAATGATGAT
>NW_017010179.1:0-204 GCF_001483705.2 Eufriesea mexicana | reverse complement strand
TTGCAATGCTGTAGCATCTGGCTCGAAAATTCAATTTCAATGACATTTTCGACAAATATCGTCTTGATGTAACTTTCTTGCATAAATACGAAGGAAAGATACTATTGGCAAGCCATGGCCATTGCAATTCTATAGTATCTCGATGGAAAATACAGTTTTATTGACATTTTCGACTAATGTCGTGGTGAGGTAACTTTCTTGCAT
>NW_017010178.1:0-204 GCF_001483705.2 Eufriesea mexicana | reverse complement strand
CTATCCAAACATAGCCTAACTCAACCTTTCGGTACGTAACCTGACTCAACGTAACGCGCCGAGACTATTATTGGTGGCCTGCCCAGGGCCAAGCAGAAGACATTAGAGCAATGTAGGGCGCAAGAATATACCTTATAACACACAACAGCGCGAAAGTCAAACCTATCCTCCCCAAACCTAACAAGCCATAACATAACCAAGCGT
>NW_017010177.1:0-204 GCF_001483705.2 Eufriesea mexicana | reverse complement strand
GAAAAACTATTGAGTAGTGGTGACTATAATGACATATATTCTTGAACTTCATAACGAAATCTACAAATCTACAAAATTTCAATTAAATCGGTGACCCGAAGGACTTGCACTCTCCTTGTTAGATTTTTATAAGCTCACTGATACTCTTTATGCTAAAATGAAAAAAAGAAAATCGTGAATTAAGAAACGAACGAATAGAATAAT
>NW_017010176.1:0-204 GCF_001483705.2 Eufriesea mexicana | reverse complement strand
TTGACTGAGTTTCGATACCGTCTTGAGGTTTTGTGTTTTACGTCTTACTACCGTCTTGTTCGTTTTACTCCTCACCGTCGTCTGATACTGTCGTTTTCACTCACTGTCGTCTGATACTGTCATTCACTCTGTTTTTGCTATTGCCTGTCGTCTCGTTTTGTCTAGTCTTGGTTTGCTGTGATTGGAGGAAAATGAGTGTAGGAG
>NW_017010175.1:0-204 GCF_001483705.2 Eufriesea mexicana | reverse complement strand
AGTCAATGTCTATAACCTGTTGTAGTTCGGTGAACAGAACGAATAACGCCTTCAATCCAATCGTAAGTACAGCCATCTACTTGCTAGATAATAGGTCTATTCAAGATCTATAATCTGTTGTTGCTTGGAGAATAGATGGCATCACGTCTTCAACCAATGGCAAGTACAGCCATCTACTTGCCAGAGAATTGGTCTATTCAAAAT
>NW_017010174.1:0-204 GCF_001483705.2 Eufriesea mexicana | reverse complement strand
GATACTAGGGCGATATCGTAATAACGCGAGCCGGTCAAATGAATCGGCACGAAGTTGCATGAGATTTCTACTTCGGGTTGATAGATCGACGCTTTTATGAAATTGCGATAAGGGCCCAATTCACTTGGAATCTTAAAAAAGAAAAAAGTTTCTGCCAAGTATTCTCTCTTTCCGCTTTTATTTACGAAAGACTTCACGTTTGGA
>NW_017010173.1:0-204 GCF_001483705.2 Eufriesea mexicana | reverse complement strand
TATATGTAAGAAAGTCAGGTTACCACGATATTAGTTGAAAATGTCAATAAGATGGAATTTTCCTGCCAGGTTCTATATCATTGCAATGGCTATAGCACGCCAGTTGTATCATTCCTCCATACATATACAAGAAAGTAAGGACACCACGATATTAATCGAAAATGTCAATAAAAATGTATTTTCCAGCCAAATTCTATAGCATTG
>NW_017010172.1:0-204 GCF_001483705.2 Eufriesea mexicana | reverse complement strand
GCCACAACCACTGTTGCTCGCATCACGAGAGTCGAGCAGGGTATAGTAGAGCAATGTCGAGCGCAGATATCCACCGAATATAAGTGTTTTGCACAAGAGTCTAAGCTATCCTATCCTAACGTGACCTAAGCTAACGTAAGCAAACGTAGAATAACGGTACCGAACGTGCAAAGGCCTCTGTTGGCGGCCTACATAGAGCCAAGC
>NW_017010171.1:0-204 GCF_001483705.2 Eufriesea mexicana | reverse complement strand
CAAACGTGCCACGGCCGCTATTACTCGTCGCCATAGAGTCGAGCGGAGTATAGCAGAGCAATGCCGAGAGCGGAAATCCTCCGAAGAGAAGAGCACTGCACATGAGTCGAAGATACCCTAACCTAACCAGACCGAAACTAACCTAACAAAACGTAGCATTGCTCAACACAACGCGCCACGACCACAGCTCCGGGACACCCCAGG
>NW_017010170.1:0-204 GCF_001483705.2 Eufriesea mexicana | reverse complement strand
CGATGCTATCAACAAAATATTATTACCAACATTCAACTGACGAATAACAAAGAAATTTTTAAGCGAAAAAAAAAATTTCATATATAAAAAAAGTAAAGTGTATAAGAGAAAAAATTCGAAAATTGAGGAATTAATGAAAACGACATTGTAGTAAGTTAGAATGAATGAAACTATGTAGAAAAGAATAAAAATATGTATATGTCA
>NW_017010169.1:0-204 GCF_001483705.2 Eufriesea mexicana | reverse complement strand
AGAATTCTCGAGCCAGATTCTATAGCATTGCAGTGGCTACAGCACGCCAATAGTATCTTTCCTACTTATTTATACAGGAAAGTTAGCTGAGCACGATATTAGTCGAAAATGTTAATAAAATTGAATTATTCCGCCAGATTGTATAGAATTGCAATGGCTATAGCACGCCAATAGAATCTTTCCTCCTTATTTATGCAAGAAAGT
>NW_017010168.1:0-204 GCF_001483705.2 Eufriesea mexicana | reverse complement strand
GTAATCAAATAGCTCTGCTTTGCTCCGGGTAGGCCAGAAAGCAAGGCCGCGGCGCGCCAGGATATGTTACGTTACTTTCGGTTAGGTTAGGTTTCTTTGGGTTAGGATAGGGTATCCCTGTCTTTGTGCTCTACATCGAAATGCGGCGGATTCTAGCGCTTTACTGTGCTCTAGTACGTTGTCCTTGTCTCTGGGGAGGCCAGT
>NW_017010167.1:0-204 GCF_001483705.2 Eufriesea mexicana | reverse complement strand
TACACTGCTATCCGCGGATTTCTGCGCTGCACTGTTTTCTAATATTTTCTGCTTGGCTCTGGGTACTCCTGCGATAGTGATCTCGGCACGTAAGCCTGAGTTATGTTACGTTTGATTAGGTTAGGTTATGCCAAGCTCGGACATGTTATCCTTGACTTTACTGCTATACACTGCCAATCGGCGGGTTTCTGCACACGAGTAGCT
>NW_017010166.1:0-204 GCF_001483705.2 Eufriesea mexicana | reverse complement strand
TAGGTTAGGTTAAGCCAGGTTAGGTTAGGATTTCCTCGACCTTTGTACTATACACTGCTATGCCGTGGATGCCCGCGGCCTACGTTGCACTACTATACTCTGCTCGAATCAGGGGATTCGAACAATAGCGGTCGCGGTAGGTTGGGGTCAGTTAGGTTACGTTTGCTAGAGTTAGGTTTGGTTAAGTTTGGTCAGCGTAGCTTT
>NW_017010165.1:0-204 GCF_001483705.2 Eufriesea mexicana | reverse complement strand
TGTAGATGGCTGTACTTGCCATTGGATTGAAGGCGTCAGGCGATCTTTTCTCCAAGCTATACGTGGTTATAGATTTTCAATAGAAATATTCTCTGGCAAGTAGATGGCTGTACTTGCCATTGTTTCAAGGCGTTAGGCGACCTATTCACCAAGCTACAACAGGTTATAGATTTTGAAAGGACCTATTGTCAGGCAAGTAGATGG
>NW_017010164.1:0-204 GCF_001483705.2 Eufriesea mexicana | reverse complement strand
GCGATCTACTGTGCTCTAATATTTTCTGCTCGGCACCGGAGCGGCCAGTAATAGAGGTCTCGGGGCGTTGGGTTTAGATATTTTACGTTCGGTTAGCTTGGAATGGGTCTGGTTAGGTTAGGTAAGACCTGGTTAGGTTACAGTATCTTTGACTTCTGTGCTATACATTGCTATTTGGTGGCTTTCTGCGCTCTACCTGGCTCA
>NW_017010163.1:0-204 GCF_001483705.2 Eufriesea mexicana | reverse complement strand
GATACCAGCCGCCGTACTAAGGAGGATTTCGTGTCGATTTTCACTTTTTTTTATTGGTGCATGATTTTTTACAATTTTTCTTGACATGCAGAGTAAATCGGTAATGTATATGCTAAATAAGATGAGGGAATTGACAGTGCCTTGCTGCAAGCCGTTCTGAATCGCGAAGGTTTTCGTGGGAGAGCAATTGTGTTCCGTGAGGAT
>NW_017010162.1:0-204 GCF_001483705.2 Eufriesea mexicana | reverse complement strand
GACTCTGGGGTGGCCAGTAGTGGTGATCGTGTCACTACAGGTTGAGTTAGACTAGGTTCGGTTGGGTTCTTTTAGTTTGGGTTAGGCTTGGATATGTTTGCCTTTTCTGCTGTTTACTGCGATAGTATGTATTTCTGCTATCTACTCTCCCCTGATATGTTCTGCTTGGCTGCAGGGAGGTCAGCAATACTGCTCTGGGCACGC
>NW_017010161.1:0-204 GCF_001483705.2 Eufriesea mexicana | reverse complement strand
CGTTTAGTATTAATAAGTTTGGTTCGGTTAGGATATGCTCACAATGACTTTTGTGCTATACTCAGGAATTCGGTGGACCCCTCCGCCCTACTCTCCTCCAATATGCTCTGCCTGACTCTGTGGTGGCCAGCAATACTGCTAGCGGCACGTTAGGTAGTGTTAGATTACGTTTGGTTGTGTTAGGGCACGCAATGTTCGGACAGG
>NW_017010160.1:0-204 GCF_001483705.2 Eufriesea mexicana | reverse complement strand
CCATCCATACTTCAATCCATCCATAAATCCGTCCATCCACACAACCATTCATCCATACATACACCCATCCATACGTCCATCTTTCCATTCATCTGTCCATCCATATATCCATCCATCCATACATTCATACACCCACACATACATAAATCCATCCATCCATACATCCATACATCTATCCATCCATACATACATCCAGCAATCCTT
>NW_017010159.1:0-204 GCF_001483705.2 Eufriesea mexicana | reverse complement strand
CACAGCGATTCCATGAACTTCTGCGCTCTACTTTCCTCTAACGAGTTCTGCTCGTCCCTGAGGGGGGCAGCAATATAGGTCAGGGCACGTTAGGTTGAGTTTGGTTACGCTTGGCTGAATTATGTTTGGCTGTGTTAGCCAGGGATAGCTGCGAC
Source organism: Eufriesea mexicana (assembly GCF_001483705.2). Taxonomy (NCBI): domain Eukaryota; kingdom Metazoa; phylum Arthropoda; class Insecta; order Hymenoptera; family Apidae; genus Eufriesea; species Eufriesea mexicana. Next base: position 49 of record NW_017010159.1, on the reverse strand, counting down.
TTTCGCGCTGTACACTGCTATTCGGTGGATTTCTGCGCTCTACTCTCCT
>NW_017010158.1:0-204 GCF_001483705.2 Eufriesea mexicana | reverse complement strand
ACACTCAGGTGCTAGTACGGCAATGCAGAACGCAGATATGGACCGAATAGGTGTATACAGCACGAAAGTCAAAGTCATTCTGCCAAACTTTACCTAACCTAACCAAGCAAAGTATGACCTATCTCAACCAAACGTGCCGCCACCGCTGCTGCTCGTCTCCACAGATTCAAGCAGATGCTAGCAGAGCAACGCAGTGCACAGATA
>NW_017010157.1:0-204 GCF_001483705.2 Eufriesea mexicana | reverse complement strand
ATTACTCCATGTAAAGCTTATTTATACTTTCATCACACTAGAATTGCAATAAAGTTTAAGTCGTCCGTGTACCGATGAATTCAACGGCAACTGTGATCTGTTGAGGGATGTACTGTGCACCGTGCTATTAGTTGTAAATACCTTTCGCCGTAACCGATCTTTGCATTGAATATACCAGGATTCCTAAGGAACTTATGTCATCAC
>NW_017010156.1:0-204 GCF_001483705.2 Eufriesea mexicana | reverse complement strand
AAATTGTGTTTTCCATCCAGATTCTATAGCATTGCAGTGGCTATATTTCGCCAATAGTATCCACCCGGCTTATTTAGGCAAGAAGGATATCTCACCACTTTAATAGTCGAAACCGTCAATAATATTGAACTTTCCAGCCAAATTCTATAGCATTGCATAGCCTATAGCACGACAATAGAATCTTTCCTCCTTATTTATGCGAGA
>NW_017010155.1:0-204 GCF_001483705.2 Eufriesea mexicana | reverse complement strand
GTCGTGGGACGGCAGGATCTGTTTGGTTACATTTGGTTATGCTACGTTTGGCTACGTTAATACCGGATTGCTTCGACTTCTGCGCCATACACTGCTATTCGGTGGATTTCCAGTATTTACTGTGCTCTAATATGTTCTTCCTGGCTCTGGGAAGGCCAGCAATATTTGTCTCTCCATATTAGGTTCAGATAGGCTACGTTTGGC
>NW_017010154.1:0-204 GCF_001483705.2 Eufriesea mexicana | reverse complement strand
CAGTGTTGCGCAGGAATCCGCAGAGTAGCAACGTACACTACGAAATTCGTAGTTAGCCTGATCAAACGTATCAGTACCTAACCAAACGGAACGTAAAATGACTAATCCTAACGTGCAGAGACCACTGCTGCAGGCCTTCCAGGAGGCAAGCAGTTCATACTAGGGCAGTGTAGATCGCAGAAGTCCACCGAACAGCAGTGTGTA
>NW_017010153.1:0-204 GCF_001483705.2 Eufriesea mexicana | reverse complement strand
TGGAGGGCCAGTGATATTGTTCTCGAATCGATTTGTTGTGTTATGCTACGTTAGATTAGGATACGTTGGTATGGATTTGGCTTGGATAGTTTTGACCTACAAGGTGTACACTGCAGTTCCGTGGATTTCTGCGCTCTTCTGTATTCTGGCCTACACTGTTTGGCTCTTGGGGCAAGTAACAGTGGTCTCGGTACGCTTGTTTGA
>NW_017010152.1:0-204 GCF_001483705.2 Eufriesea mexicana | reverse complement strand
TGGCTGGAAAATACAATTTTATTGATATTTTCGACTAACATCGTGGTAGCCTAACTTTCTTGCGTAAATAAGTATGAAGTATTCTAGTGGCGTGCTATAGGCATGGGAGTGCTATATAATCTGGCTGGAAAATCCAATTTCAATGACGTTTTCGGCTAATAACGAGGTGGGCGAGCTTTCTTGCATAAATAAGGAGGAAAGATC
>NW_017010151.1:0-204 GCF_001483705.2 Eufriesea mexicana | reverse complement strand
CAGTGGCAACAGTACTCCGTTTGTTGATGTACTATTTGCCGTACTGTGATTTATAAACATCTCCAGACCACACCGTAGTATACATATTTTATTCCAGAATTCCATAGGAATTTATATCATCAGTGAACAATGTAGTTCACAGTCTATATTACTGTCACGATAGCAGTAATCAGTACTTTGTTTCAGTTGTTTATATCACGAGAG
>NW_017010150.1:0-204 GCF_001483705.2 Eufriesea mexicana | reverse complement strand
ACACTGGGGAGGCCAGTAATGGTGGACGTGGCGCTTTATGTTCAGTTAGGTTGCGATAGGATAGGCTAGGATAGAATCGCATTGACTTTTGTGCTATGCAGTGCCACCCGGCGGATGTCTGTGCTCTGCATTGCTCTACTGTACTCTGCTCGCCTATGGGGAGGCTAACAATAGTTGTCGTGGCGCGATATGTTGAGTTAGGTT
>NW_017010149.1:0-204 GCF_001483705.2 Eufriesea mexicana | reverse complement strand
TGTATCGCGTAACTATAACTTGTGTACAGCTATAACGCATTTTCTTCAGTTGTTGTACAATCAGTGTGTAATTCGAGCCAGATGGCTGTGTGGCAACGAACGCGTTAAGCAGAAAGAATTATGTTACCAGGGACGGAGATCAGGGGTGGAGTCCTGCGTGACTCGCGGAATCAATATGAATTTGTTTACACGAACGAGGTAGAG
>NW_017010148.1:0-204 GCF_001483705.2 Eufriesea mexicana | reverse complement strand
AATGTCTTACGTCTCCCATTCGTTGCTCCTTTTGTTAATCAAATATTTATCTAATATTATTAACTACTGTTTAATACTATTTAATAATATTTTTACTTTTTAATAATATTATTAAATACTGTTTTTAAATTTTGTATGACAATCTGAATAAATAGATTTATTTATTTCAGATTATAGTGCCAGGAAATGGACTCGGTTTTATAT
>NW_017010147.1:0-204 GCF_001483705.2 Eufriesea mexicana | reverse complement strand
GAATTTTCCAGCAAGGTTCTACAGCACTGCAATAGCTGTAGCACTCCAAAAGAATCTCTCCTCATTATTTATGCAATAAAGATAGCTCACCACGATATTAGACGAAAATGTCACTAAAATTGAACTTTCCCGCCCGATTCAAGTGCATTGCGTCGGCCATATCACGCGAATTGAATCTTTCCTCCTTATTTACGCAAGAAAGTT
>NW_017010146.1:0-204 GCF_001483705.2 Eufriesea mexicana | reverse complement strand
TGGAGAATAGGTCGCCTAACGTCTTCAACCAATGGCAAGTACAGCCATTTACTTGCCAGAGAAAAGGTCTGATCAAAATCTATAACCTGGTGTAGCTTGGTGAATAGATCTCCTAACGCCTTCATTCCAATGGCAAGTACGGCCATCTACTTGCCAGAGAATAGGCCTTTTCGAAATCTATAACCTGTTATAGCTTGGAGAATA
>NW_017010145.1:0-204 GCF_001483705.2 Eufriesea mexicana | reverse complement strand
TGAAGTGAACTGACCTGAACTGTCCTGACCTGACCAGACACGATCTGGCCTGGCCTGACCTTAGCAGACTTGACATGACCTGACATAACCTGACCTGACCTGACCTGAACTCACACGACCTGGCCTCGCCTGCACTGACCAGGCCTGACCTGACCTGACCTGTCCTGACCTGACTTGATCTGACCTGACATGACCTGACCAAAC
>NW_017010144.1:0-204 GCF_001483705.2 Eufriesea mexicana | reverse complement strand
GCTCGATTATTCTAGTATTAAATAATCATACAGTGAAGATAAAAAATTAGTTTCCTCATACCATAGTAGAGCTAATATAATGCTACATAAAATAAAATAACTATGATATACTAATGTCATATCATGCAATATAGTTAAGTTTACTTAGTGTACCTACGTACACATTTTTATACCCGACTGTACTGTACATATCAACTGATTCTC
>NW_017010143.1:0-204 GCF_001483705.2 Eufriesea mexicana | reverse complement strand
CGAAAATAATTTCCACGAGAGAGATCACCGTCATCGTCAATTTTCATTAACAGTGACGCACTAGCCTGCAAGAAGGGGTGCCGTATCAGACGAGACGTGGGTTCGTTCCCTTTTAATTCTCGACGATTTTCCATCGATTTCCCATCGATTTGCCAGTCCGAAATATCGTTCGATGGGAGAAGCATGGCGACGAAAATGATTAAA
>NW_017010142.1:0-204 GCF_001483705.2 Eufriesea mexicana | reverse complement strand
CAGTGTTCGCGTCACGTTAGTATGCGTTAGGTTACGTTTGGCTATGTCAGGCTCGGTAGGGTTCGGTTAGCATGGCTTAGGCTTCTGTGCAATGCACTGCTATCCCGTGGCTTTCTGGCATCTGCTGCGCACTACTACATGCTGCTTGTCTCATGACACGAAAAGAATGATGTTCGCGGCACGTTAGGTTGAATTATGTTGCGT
>NW_017010141.1:0-204 GCF_001483705.2 Eufriesea mexicana | reverse complement strand
AATTGCAATGGCCATAGCTGGCCAATAGACACTTTCCTCCGTATTTATGCAAAAAAGTTACCGCACCACGATATTAGTCGAAATTGTCAATGAAATTACATTTTCCAGCCAGATTCTGTAGCATTTTAATGGCTATAGCTAGCCAGTAGAATCTTTCCTCGTTATTTACGCAAGGATGTGAGCTCACCACGATATTAGTCGAAA
>NW_017010140.1:0-204 GCF_001483705.2 Eufriesea mexicana | reverse complement strand
CAAGGAGGAAAACTTATATTGGCAAGCTATAACCATTGCAATGCTGTAGAATCTGGCTGGAAATTGCAATTTTATTGACATTTTCGGCTAATATCGAGGTGAGCTAACATCCTTGCATAAGTAAGTAGGAAAGATACTTCGGGAGTGCTATATCCATTGCAATGATATGGAATGTGCCTGGCAGTTTCGATTTTATCGACATTT
>NW_017010139.1:0-204 GCF_001483705.2 Eufriesea mexicana | reverse complement strand
TTTGAATAGACCTATTCTCTGGCAAGTAGATGGCTGTACTTGCGATTGGATTGAAGGCGTTAGCCGATCTATTTACCAAGTAATAACAGGTTATAGATTTTGAATAGACCTATTGTCTGACAAGTAGATGGCAGTACTTCGCATTGGTTGAAGACGATATGCGACCGATTCACCAAGCTATAACAAATTATAGATTTTGAAGAC
>NW_017010138.1:0-204 GCF_001483705.2 Eufriesea mexicana | reverse complement strand
GGCAAGACAGATAGCTCACCACGATAATAGTCGAAACTGTCAATAATATTGAACTTTCCAGCCGGATTATATAGTATTGAAATAGCTATAGCCCGCCAAAAGAATCTTTCCTCCTTATTTAACCAAGAAAGATAGCTCATATCGATATTAGACGAAAATGTCAATAAAATTGAATCTGCCAGGCACATTCTATATCATTGCAAT
>NW_017010137.1:0-204 GCF_001483705.2 Eufriesea mexicana | reverse complement strand
ATCCAATGGCAAGTACATCCATCTACATGCCAGAGAATAGGTCTATTCAAAAATTATAATCTGCTACAGCTTGGTGAATACATCGCCTAACGCCTTCAATTCAATGGCAAGTACGGACATCTACTTGCAAGAAAACATGTATATTCAAAATCTAAAACCTGTTGTAGCTTGGTGAATAGATCGCCTAACGCCTTCAATCCAATG
>NW_017010136.1:0-204 GCF_001483705.2 Eufriesea mexicana | reverse complement strand
ATGTATGGAAGCATGGATGTATGGGTGTATGGATGGATGGATGTATGGATGGTAATATGTAGTAGTCAGGATATATGGACGGATGGATGTATTGATGTACAGATGTGTGTATGCATGAATGTATGCTTGTATGGATGTATTTATGGATGATTGTATGGATGTATTAATGGATTTATGGATGGATGAGTGGGAAGATGTGTGTAT
>NW_017010135.1:0-204 GCF_001483705.2 Eufriesea mexicana | reverse complement strand
TGCTTGTTTGTGTCAGGTTTGGATGGATTTGACTTTCGTGGGATACGCTGTTAAGCTAGGATACACTCTGGCTAGGATAGGAGGTGGTACCTTTGGCTTTTGTGTATACACTGCTATCCGGTGGGTCTCAGGGCACACCAGCGTTCTAGTGTGCACAGTCTGTCACTGGGAAGGCCATCAAATGTGGCCTCTGCGAGTTGTGTT
>NW_017010134.1:0-204 GCF_001483705.2 Eufriesea mexicana | reverse complement strand
ACTTGCCATTGGATTGAAGGCGTTAGGCGATCTATTCACCAAGCAACAGCAGGTTATAGATTTTGAATAAACCAATCCTCTGGCAAGTAGATGGCCGTACTTGCCATCGGTTGAGGTCGTTAGGCGACCTATTCACCAAGATACAACAGATTATAGATTTTGAATATACCTATTCTTTGGCAAGTAGATGGCTGTACTTGCAAT
>NW_017010133.1:0-204 GCF_001483705.2 Eufriesea mexicana | reverse complement strand
TTAGGTTCAGATAGGATACGTTTGGCTATTGGACGTATGCTTACGTTTTGTTTGCATCGCTCCAACTTTTCTGCTATTCACTGCGACACTATTGATTTTTGCTCTCTACTCTCCTCTAATATGTTCAGATTGACCCTGTGTATGTCAACAATACTGGCCGCGGTACGCTAGGTTGTACTAGATTACGTTTGGTTAGGACAGGGT
>NW_017010132.1:0-204 GCF_001483705.2 Eufriesea mexicana | reverse complement strand
TTTCTGTCATGCACACTCGACTGCGTCTTCAAAGTAGAAATAACGAAATAAATTAAAAGAAACATTTTAAAAAGGAATAAAGACATAATTAAATTCTTTGTTGAGGAAATGCAGAACATTCTCGTATGAGATAATCGCCATGATTTCCGGAAAAATGTATTTGTTGTAGATTTAAGGGCAAAAGGCACAGTGTGCAGGTATTCA
>NW_017010131.1:0-204 GCF_001483705.2 Eufriesea mexicana | reverse complement strand
AAATTCAAAGGCAAAATAATTTTCTTAAGTCTTTCAAGGCAGAATCATGTAGGACATTATAGGAGGTAGTTTTCACGAATAAAATTTCTTATCTTTTATCGTCGAAAAAGGGAATAAAGAAAACAGGTTTCTTTCAGTGTATTTGAAAGGTGACCTTGAATTTAGGAGGGTGTCTTTTAAATTACGTTTCAGTCCTGAAAGAAT
>NW_017010130.1:0-204 GCF_001483705.2 Eufriesea mexicana | reverse complement strand
AGTAGAGCGCAAGGAATGACAACGTATAGCAGATGAGTCAAAGCTATCCTAACCTAGCACAGACAACCCTAACCTACACAAACGTGACTTAACACCTCCTGACGCGCCGACACCACTATGGCTCTCCTCCGCAGCGCCAAACAGAGAATATTACAGCACAGTGGAGCGTAGAACTCCACCAAATAGCAGTGTATAGCACAAAAG
>NW_017010129.1:0-204 GCF_001483705.2 Eufriesea mexicana | reverse complement strand
TCTACAGCATTGCAATGGATATAGTACGCCAAAAGGATCGTTCCTTCATACTTATGCCAGGAAACTAGCGCACCTGGATATTATTCGAAAATGTCACTAAAATTGAAATTTCCAGCCCGATTCTGCAGCATTGCAACGGCAAGAGCACGACAAAAGTATCTTTCCTGCATACTTATGCAAGGAAGCTGGCTCACCACGATATTA
>NW_017010128.1:0-204 GCF_001483705.2 Eufriesea mexicana | reverse complement strand
TAAAAATTTATGAACGCATCTGAGTGTTTAGGATACCTGATCCACCGATTGAGAAAGAGAACATGAGTATGAAAGAAGACAGAGTGCAAGGCTTAACACTAGGTTTACGGACGCTATATGTATACCTATTTCTAAGGACACCTGTCAAATTGACAGGTAAAGGGAACCACGTGCCTTTTCTTTTAACGATTAGTTTAATTTAAC
>NW_017010127.1:0-204 GCF_001483705.2 Eufriesea mexicana | reverse complement strand
AGACATGACATGACATGACATGACCTGACCGGTCTGACCTGACTTGACCTGACCTGTCCTGGCATGACCTGGCCTACCCTTACCTGACTTGACCTGACCTGACATGACCAGACCTGACATGACCTGACCTGACCTGACCTGACCTGACCTGAGCATATATGACCTGGCCTGGCCTTGCCTGGCGTGACCTGACCTCTCCTGACG
>NW_017010126.1:0-204 GCF_001483705.2 Eufriesea mexicana | reverse complement strand
AGCCACAACTGATGTACACCTTGATTATGCTAGAGCTACCGTGGAATTTGTATCATCCGTGTACTGATTAATCCAGCCGCTGCAGTACCCTGATGATGGCGGTACTGAGTACACTTATGTCAATTTTTAATACCTTTAGCCATAGCGGATCCGTCTTTTGTTATTCTAGAAATGCTATACATCCCACTTCGTCATTGAACTGGT
>NW_017010125.1:0-204 GCF_001483705.2 Eufriesea mexicana | reverse complement strand
CTTGGCTCTGGGAGGGCAGCGATAGCGGTCTCGGTACGTTAGGGTGAGTTGCGCTGTGTTTGGATATGTACTGTTTGCTTGGGTTAGGCTTATGTAGCTTCGACTTTTCCTATGTACACAGCGGTTTTATGGACTTCTGCATTCTATTCTACGCTAATGTGTTCTGCTTGTCTCTCGGCAGGCCAGCAATATAAGTCGCGGCAC
>NW_017010124.1:0-204 GCF_001483705.2 Eufriesea mexicana | reverse complement strand
TTAATCCACGAGTCCCCTGAATTCGAAGTTAGACACGTCGATCGTCACCTCGGCGATATTCGCGTCGTGGAAACGATTGTTCCACCTTTTCTGCGAGAACACGTTGCCAAATTACGCGAAAATGACACGCGAGTGACACGCTATGCCTGCATACTTTGTTTCCTACATAATAGTTTGTTCCCGACATAGTTTTCGCGCTCGTAC
>NW_017010123.1:0-204 GCF_001483705.2 Eufriesea mexicana | reverse complement strand
TGCGATAGAATCAGACTGAAAAGATCAATTCTATTGACATTTCCGACCAATATCGTGGTGAGCCTGCCTTTCTGCATAAATAAGGTGGAAAGGTGCTATTGGGTTGATATAGCCATTGCATTTCAATAGAACCTGACCCAAAGGTTCAATTCTACTGACATTTTCGACTAGTATCGTGTTGAGAATGCTTCTCTGCGTGAATAA
>NW_017010122.1:0-204 GCF_001483705.2 Eufriesea mexicana | reverse complement strand
AGTTCGCTACGAACCGAGAAATTTAAGTTGTGACTGGGATTCTGGTATATTGACCATTGCTTATGAAATTTTTGGTGAAAGATCTTCTACTTAGGTGATCATCGATCACCATCATTTGAAGTTGAGAATTTTCTTTTTTCATTAGTTTTTATTCAGTTGGTTAGGGCTTGAATGCATTCTTGGTAGGAGGAATCGAGTAGATTT
>NW_017010121.1:0-204 GCF_001483705.2 Eufriesea mexicana | reverse complement strand
ATTCACCAAGCTATAACAGATTATAGATATTCAATAGACCTATTCTCGGGCGAGTAGATGGCTCTACTTGCCAGTGGCTTGAAGGCGTTAGGCGATCTAACCACCAAGCTAAGACTGCTTATAGATTTTGAATAGACTTATTCTCTGGCAAGGAGATGGCTGTACTTGCCATTCGATTGTATGCGTTATGCGATCTATTCACCA
>NW_017010120.1:0-204 GCF_001483705.2 Eufriesea mexicana | reverse complement strand
ATACAGCTGTCATACCCGGAGCCAAGCAGAATATACTAGAGCACAGTAGAGAGCAGAAAGCCAACGAACAGCAGTTTATACCACGAAAGTAAATGCAACGTTAACCTAATCCAAACTAATATACTCTAACCTAACGTAGCGCAACTCAACCTGACGTACCGCGGCCACTATTACTGGGCTCCCACGAGACGAACAGAGCATAGT
>NW_017010119.1:0-204 GCF_001483705.2 Eufriesea mexicana | reverse complement strand
AAGAGCTGTGTATAACGCAAAAGTCAAAGCTATTCTCTCCTAACATGACCAAACGTAACATAATCACACGTAGCCTAGCTCAACGTAAAGTGCCGAGACTAGTACTGCTGGCCTCCCCAGCGCCAAGCAGAACATACTGGTTCACAGTAGAGCGACAAAATCCACCGAATAGCGGTGTATAGCAAAAAAGACGAAGCCAACCCA
>NW_017010118.1:0-204 GCF_001483705.2 Eufriesea mexicana | reverse complement strand
ACAGAGCCATGTAGAGCATACAATAGTGGAGTAGGGCGCATGAATCCGTAGAATCGCAGCGTAGAGCAGAAAAATCAATGCTGTCCATGCTTTACTCTTGCAAACATAAACTAAGCGAACGTAACTTAACTCAACATAACTTGCCGCGGTCACCATTTCTGATATCCACAGAGCAAGGCAGATCATATTAGAACACAGATGGGG
>NW_017010117.1:0-204 GCF_001483705.2 Eufriesea mexicana | reverse complement strand
AGGAGGAAAGATGCTTTTTGACTGCTATATCCATTGCAATGATTTAGATTGTGGCTGGAAAATGAAATTTTATTGACAATATCACCTAATATCGTGGTGAGCTAACTTTCTTGCACTAAAAAGGAGAAACGATTCTATTGTTGTGCTATAGGCATTGCAAAGCTATGGAATCGTCCTGGAAAATTCAATTTTAATGACATTTTT
>NW_017010116.1:0-204 GCF_001483705.2 Eufriesea mexicana | reverse complement strand
TTGCTCTGCTTGTCACAGGGGGGGGGGCAACAATAGTGGTCCCAGCACGTTGGGTTTTGATATGCTGAGTTCGGTCAGTCAACGTTTGGTTAGGTTAGTATAGAGCAGCTTTGACTTTTGAGTTTTACACTGCAATTTGGTATTTCTGCGCTGTACTGCGAACTAATACTCACTGCGTTGATCTCGGAGTGCTTGAAGTTTTGG
>NW_017010115.1:0-204 GCF_001483705.2 Eufriesea mexicana | reverse complement strand
GGGCCAATGATATTTCATTTACAACCGTGACAGTCAAGTACAAATATAAATTCCTATTTTGCATTTTGATTACTATTATTAACAAATTGGAAAATTTTTATCTGCAAGTAGAAAATACATAAATTAGAAAATCTGTATTATTAAAAAAAAATTATAATTAGTATTTAAAAAAATTGAAAAATGGAGATAAGAAATTGCGAATTA
>NW_017010114.1:0-204 GCF_001483705.2 Eufriesea mexicana | reverse complement strand
AACGTCAATAAAATTTAATTTTCACTCCAGACTGTATAGCATTGCAATTGCTACGGCGCGCCTGTAGAATTCTTCCTCCTTGTTTATGCAAGAAAGTTAGCTCCACACGATATTAGTGGAAAATGTCACTAAAATTGAATCTTCCAGACATATTCTATAGCATTGCAATGGCTATAGAACGCCACTAGTATCTTTCCTCCTTAT
>NW_017010113.1:0-204 GCF_001483705.2 Eufriesea mexicana | reverse complement strand
CTAAGTTTTGGTTAGGATTGCTTTAACTTTTGTGCTGTACACTGCTATTCGGAGGGCCTCTGCTCTAGACAATGCCCAAGTATGTGCTGCTTGATTCCGCGTAGGGGAGCAAAGGCGTTCTCGGCACTTTAGTTTGAGGTAGGCTATGTTTCGGTATGTTCCGTTTGTTTGGATTAGGTTTGAGTATCTTTGACTCTTCTGACA
>NW_017010112.1:0-204 GCF_001483705.2 Eufriesea mexicana | reverse complement strand
TGTAAGGATGTATGGATGTATGGATGTATGGCTGTATGGATGTATGGATGTATGTGTGTACGAATGTATGGATGTACGGATTCATGGATGTATGTGTGTGAGTGTATGAGTGGATGGGTGGAAGGACGGAAGAGTGGATGGAGGGACGGGTGGATTAAGGGATGCATGGATGGATGGTTGGGTGTATGGATGTATGAGTGTATG
>NW_017010111.1:0-204 GCF_001483705.2 Eufriesea mexicana | reverse complement strand
TTTGCCCTGTGGTGGCCAGGAAATGCGGCCGCTGCGCGATTGGTTGAGTTGTGTTACGATTTCTAGGCTGGGTTTTGTTTGGGTTGGGTAATAATATTTTTATCTTTTGTACTCTAGACAGCAATGCGCTGGATTTCTGCACTCTACTGTCCTCGAGTATGCTCTGAGAAGCTCCTGGGAGGCCATAAGTTTTGGTCCCGGTAC
>NW_017010110.1:0-204 GCF_001483705.2 Eufriesea mexicana | reverse complement strand
CTAACGCGTCGCGGCCACTACTTCTGGAATTGGCAGAGCAAAGCGGGGAACATTAGATCAGAGAAGAGCGTAGAAACCCACCGAAGAGCAGTGTATAGCGCAAACGTCAATGCCATCATAACCAACCGTGACCTACCCTGGCCAAACGAAACGCAGCATATCTCAACCAAACGAGCTGCGACCACTATTGCTTGCCACCCACAG
>NW_017010109.1:0-204 GCF_001483705.2 Eufriesea mexicana | reverse complement strand
TGAAATCCACCGAATAACTGTGTATAGCACGAAAGACGAAACCTTCCTGACCCAACATAACCTAACGTAGCTTCACCGAACGTAACATAACACAACCTATTGTGCCACGAACACTATTGTTAACCTCCCCTGAGACGTGCAGAGTATAGTGGAGCAATGTTGAGCGCAGAAATCCACAGAATAGCAGCGTATGGCAGGAAAGTC
>NW_017010108.1:0-204 GCF_001483705.2 Eufriesea mexicana | reverse complement strand
TGTCAGCTTCGACTTTTGTACTACGCACTGCTGTTCAGTAGATTTCTGCGCCTTGATATGCTCCAATATTCTCTGCTTTGCACCGGGATGGCCAGCAATTGCGGTTTCGGCACGTTAGATGGAGTTATGTTGCGTTTGGTAGTGTTAGGTCATTCTGGGTTAGGATAGGAAACCTTTGAACCTTGTGCTGTACATTCCAACTCG
>NW_017010107.1:0-204 GCF_001483705.2 Eufriesea mexicana | reverse complement strand
GGAAAGGTAGCAATAGCGTTTTCGCACCTTATGCTGACTTAGGCTACGTTTGGGTTGGTTAGGATAGGTCAAGTTAGGTTAAGATATATCTACTTTTGTGCTTTACACTGCAATGCCGCGGATTTATGTGGTCTACTGTGATCTAGTATATTCTGCTTGTCTCCGGGGAGGACAGCATTAGTGGTGTAAGGCGGTTATGTGCAT
>NW_017010106.1:0-204 GCF_001483705.2 Eufriesea mexicana | reverse complement strand
ACACACATCCTTCCATACATCCATACATACATCAATACATACATCCTTCAATCCATACATCCACACATATATATATCCATACATCCACACATCCGAACATCCGTGCATTCGTACATCAATACATGCATACATCCATACATTCATACATCCATACATTCATAAATACATACATCCATGCATCCATGCATCCATTCATCCATACAG
>NW_017010105.1:0-204 GCF_001483705.2 Eufriesea mexicana | reverse complement strand
GTCAATAAAATTGAATTCTCCCGGCAGATTCTACAGCATTGCAACGGCTATAGCACGCCAATTACATCCTTCCTCCTTATATATGAAAGAAAGATAGCTCACCTCGATATTAGTCGAAACTGTCAGTAAATTTGAATTTTGCAACCACATTCTATATCATTGCAATGACTATAGCACACCAGCAGAATTCTTCTTCCTTATTTA
>NW_017010104.1:0-204 GCF_001483705.2 Eufriesea mexicana | reverse complement strand
CTTTCCTTTGTATTTATTCAGATTCGTCTGCTCACCGCGATGCTAGTCGGGAATATCAATAAAACTGAACTTTGCAGTCAGATTCTACTGCAATGCTATGGCTATATCAAACCAATAGAGTCTTTCCACCTTATTTACACAGAAAAGTTTGCTCACCGCAATATTAGACGAAAATGTCAATAAAATCGAAATTTTCAGTAAGAT
>NW_017010103.1:0-204 GCF_001483705.2 Eufriesea mexicana | reverse complement strand
GCTTGCGAGATTCGTGATGATTTTTGGCAGGAAAACGTCGGTGTAAGAGCCAGTTGCAAAAATTGAGATTTTTCGATGGTGGCCGAATCGATTGCAGGAGGCATATAATTAATCTGCAGGGCGATATGTATCATGTGTGAAAATTTGGTGGCTGGAGGTCTCGCGGTTCGGATTTCACAACGTTTTAAATATCGAATATGTGGG
>NW_017010102.1:0-204 GCF_001483705.2 Eufriesea mexicana | reverse complement strand
CCAGGTTCGCGACGGTGAGGCCAGCAATAGTTGTCTCGGCACTTCAGGTCCATGTGGGATACACTTGAATAGGTTATGTTAGCTATGGTAAGGTTTGAATGGCTTTGATTTTTCTTCTGGACACTGCGATTCCACGGATTACTGCGCCCGACACTCCTCTATTATACCTTGCTTGGCTCTGTGGAGGCCAGCAATACTCGTCGC
>NW_017010101.1:0-204 GCF_001483705.2 Eufriesea mexicana | reverse complement strand
CAACCTAGCGTGCCGAAACCACTATTGCTGGCCTCCCCAGAGTCGAACAGACCATATTAGAGCTCAGTGGAGAGTAGAAATCCACAGTACAGCAGTGTACAGCACAAAAGTCAAAGCTATCCAGTTCTAAAGTAACCAAAAGTAACCTAAATATTCCTAACGTGCCGAGACCGCTATTGCTGCTCTCCTCAGGGCCAAACAGAA
>NW_017010100.1:0-204 GCF_001483705.2 Eufriesea mexicana | reverse complement strand
TGAATTTTACATCCAGATTCTTCAGGACTGCAATGGCTATTGCTCGCCAATAGAATTACTCCACCGTATTTATGCAAGAAAGGTGATTCACCGCGATATTAGTCTAGAAGGTCAGTAAAACTGAATTTTCCTGCCAGAGAGCATTGCATTGCAAAGGCTATAGCACGCCAATAGTATCTTTCCCCCTTACCTATGCAAGGAAGT
>NW_017010099.1:0-204 GCF_001483705.2 Eufriesea mexicana | reverse complement strand
CGGTGGCCAGAAATGGCATTTTCGGCACGTCAGCCTGAGTTAGGTTGCGTTTGGTTATGTTACATATGGCTTGGTTATTGTATGATAGCTTAGAGTTTTGCGCTATACGCTGCCCTCGGTGGTATCTGCGCACCACAATGGTTTACTACACTCTGCTTGACTATCGTGAGGCCAGGAATAGTGGTCGCGGCACGTTAGATTTTG
>NW_017010098.1:0-204 GCF_001483705.2 Eufriesea mexicana | reverse complement strand
GGTTATGTTAGGCTATCTTTGAATTTTGTGCCTTACACTGCAATACGGCGGACCTCGGCCAACCAGTAAGCTCTAGTGTATTCTCATTCACTCTGGGGAGGTTAACAACATTGGCGTAGGCACGTTGTGTTGAGTTAGGTGCCCTTGGTTATGTTATGCTTTGTTCGGTTAGGTTAGGATGGCTCTGAACTTTGTGCTATACAC
>NW_017010097.1:0-204 GCF_001483705.2 Eufriesea mexicana | reverse complement strand
GTGGCTGTCAGATCGTACGACGCAATTTACTTTTTTGGCTTCTATCTTTTGAATTAGGCTTTTGGAATAGGATTTTTCCACCGATTCGCGTAAAGTGATTTATTCCTTAACGGGATTGGATATTTTTTTTCGGTTTTGTGTGTGCATTTTTCTAAAATAGTGCCGAATGTGTCAGTGGCTGACAGATCGTGTGACGCATTTACT
>NW_017010096.1:0-204 GCF_001483705.2 Eufriesea mexicana | reverse complement strand
AAGGGTCTGTGTCAAAGTTAGCAAATGCCTCGTGAACACCTGAGAATCGGTAAACTAAATGCTCTACGATTTTTCGTTCATTATATTGGCTATACCATTGCTTCTATAGTGTTTCTGAACAGTTTAGGAATCTTTCATCAGCTGATTGACAGTGGTTTGCGAAGAGAGGAGGTAGAGGGTCTGTGTCAGAGTTAGCTTATGACT
>NW_017010095.1:0-204 GCF_001483705.2 Eufriesea mexicana | reverse complement strand
AAGAAAGCTAGGTCACCACGATATTAGTCGAAAATGTCAACAAAATTGAATTTTCCAGCCAGGATCTATAGCATTTCAGTGACTATAGTACGCCAGTAGAAACTTTCTCATTATTTAGTCGGGAAGGTCTGGTCACAACGGTAGTAGTCGATAATGTCAATAAAATTGAATTTTGCTGCCAGATTCTATAGCCTTACCATGGCT
>NW_017010094.1:0-204 GCF_001483705.2 Eufriesea mexicana | reverse complement strand
TGTATTTCCGCGTTCTACTCTCCACTACTGTGTTCTGCTTGGCTCTGCGGAGGCCTGCAGTAGTGGTCGGGGCACGTTGCCTTGCGTTTGGTTAAGTTTCGATATGTTAAGTTTGGTTAGGCTTGGAGAGTGTAGGGCTGTCATTAGAGATATATTCTACAATTAGGTAGATTACTGGTCCCTACAGGGCTCTATGGAGTGCAT
>NW_017010093.1:0-204 GCF_001483705.2 Eufriesea mexicana | reverse complement strand
GCCAAACGTAACGTAATACAGCCTGGGGAGGCACGACCAGTACCGCTGGCCTCGCGAGAGACATGCAGAGCATAGCAGAGCAAGGCGGGACGTAGAAATCGACAGAATAGCAGCGTACAGCACAAGAGTCAAAGATATCCTCACCAAACGCAACCAAACCTAACAAAACCAAGCGTATCATAACACAGCCTAACGTGCCGAGAG
>NW_017010092.1:0-204 GCF_001483705.2 Eufriesea mexicana | reverse complement strand
AAATCCAATTTTATTTACATTTTCGACTGATATCGTGGTGAGCTGATTTTCTTGCACAAATATAGAGGACAGATTCTATTGGCGTGCAACAGCCATTGCAATACTTACGAAACACGTTGGAAAATTCAATTTTATTGGCATTTTCTTCTAATATCGTGGTGTGCTGACTTTCTTCCATATTTAGGAGGAAAGATTCTATTGGCG
>NW_017010091.1:0-204 GCF_001483705.2 Eufriesea mexicana | reverse complement strand
TTTGCCCTCCGGATGGCTGCAACAGCAGTCTCGGTACGTTGGGTAGAGTTAGTCCATGTTCCACTATGTACCGTTGGCTTGTGTTGGGTATGGGTGCCTACCGCTTTCCCGATATGTACCGCGATTCTATGGATTTCTGCGTTCTACCCTGCACTAGCGCGTTCTGCTTGGCTGTGCGGTGGCCAGCAATAGTGCTTGTGGCAC
>NW_017010090.1:0-204 GCF_001483705.2 Eufriesea mexicana | reverse complement strand
CGATCCGAGACCAATACTGCCGGCCTCCTCAGAGCCTAATAGAATATACTGGAGAACAGTAGATCGCATAATCCCACTGAATGGCGTTCCATAGCATAAAAGTCAAAACAACCGTATCCTAACGTTGCCAAGCGTAACACGGAATAACTTTATCTATCACAACCTAACGTGCCGAGACCACGATTGCTGGCCTCCCCAGAGACA
>NW_017010089.1:0-204 GCF_001483705.2 Eufriesea mexicana | reverse complement strand
ACTTGACTCTGGGGAAGTGAGTAATGGTGGTCTCAGCAAATTAGATTGTGGTAGGATATGCTACGTTAGCTTTCGTTAGGATTGAACGACATCGACTTTTCTGCTGCTCTCTGCGACCATATTTGCTTCTGCGCTCTACCCTCCTATAATATGTTCTGCTTGTCTATGTGCAGGCCAGCAATACTCGTCGTGACAAGATATGTT
>NW_017010088.1:0-204 GCF_001483705.2 Eufriesea mexicana | reverse complement strand
ACAACCACTCGGTTGATTTCAGCGTCCTACATTTCTCTGCTATACTCTGATTGGGTCATGTGACGCCAGCAGTAGTGGACGTGGCACCACAGTTTGGGACACTTTACGTTTTGCTGTGTTACGTTTGGTAGGGTTAGGAACGTATCGCATTGTCTTTTGTGCTGTGCACTGACCTTCGGTGGATTTCTACGCTCTACTCCGATC
>NW_017010087.1:0-204 GCF_001483705.2 Eufriesea mexicana | reverse complement strand
GCATTGTAATGCCTATAGCACGCCAACAGTATATTTCCTCCTTATTTATGCAAGAAAGCTAGCACACCCCGATATAAGTCGAAAAGGTCAATAAAATTGAACTTTACATCCAGATTCTATTGCATTGCGACGGCTATTGCCCGCCAGTAGAATCTACCCTCCTGATTTATGCAACAAAGTTAGCTCACTACGATATTAGGCGAA
>NW_017010086.1:0-204 GCF_001483705.2 Eufriesea mexicana | reverse complement strand
CGGTAGGTTGAGTGAGATTACTTTCGGTTGGGTTAGGCTAGTTTGTGTTAGGTTAGGATAGCTATGACATATGTGCTCAACACTGATATCGCCTGGAATTCTCCGCCCTGCTCTCCACTGACATACTCTGCTTTGCTCGGTGGAGGGCAGCAATAGAGGTCTCAGCGCGTTGGGATGGTTTAGGCCACGTATGGTTATATTACG
>NW_017010085.1:0-204 GCF_001483705.2 Eufriesea mexicana | reverse complement strand
CTAACCAAACGTAGCATACCTCAACACAATGTGCCGCGGCCACGATTGCTGACATCCACAGGGTCAAGCAGAATGTAGTAGAGCGCAGCCAAGCGCAGGAATCCACCGAAAAACAGTGCATAGCATGTAAGTCAATGCTAACGTTACCGAACATAGCCAAACTTAGACTAGCCAAACGTAACCTAACTAATCCTAACTTGCCGA
>NW_017010084.1:0-204 GCF_001483705.2 Eufriesea mexicana | reverse complement strand
GGAAAAACGCGAGCAACGAGTGCATCGCGGAATGCGGGGATGGTCGGCGAGGGGCGAGAGGGGTGAAAAAGAGGAGAAAATGGAGGGCAGGCTGCGGCGAATTAATTCGATAAGGCGAATGAAAAATGGGGGACCGGTTGCCGCTTTTTCGACCGATCGATCGCGATTAAATATTTGTCAGGGTCGATCCGGTAATCAGCTGTG
>NW_017010083.1:0-204 GCF_001483705.2 Eufriesea mexicana | reverse complement strand
TTCTAGGCTCTACTCTGGTCTACTGTATCCTGCTTGGCCCTGGGAAGTGCAGAAATATTGGTCACAGCACGTTACGTTTGGTTAGGATATGTTTGGTTAGGTTTTACGGTTCGGGTAGTGTTTGAGAAGCTTACACTTTTCCGACATGCACTGCTATACTATGGTTATCTACGTCCCTCTATACAGATATATTTTCTGCATGGC
>NW_017010082.1:0-204 GCF_001483705.2 Eufriesea mexicana | reverse complement strand
CCATCTTCTTGCCAGAGAATAGGTCTATCCAAAATATATAATCTGTTATAGCTTGGTGAATAGGTCGCATAACCCCTTCAATCCAATGGCAAGTACATCCATCTACTTGCCAGCGAAAAGGTCTATTCAAAATCTATAACATGCTATAGAATGGTGAGTAGATGGCATAAAGTCTTCGATCGAATGCCAATTACAGCAATCTAC
>NW_017010081.1:0-204 GCF_001483705.2 Eufriesea mexicana | reverse complement strand
TGTGTTAGGTTACGATAGCTTAGACCTTTCTGCTACACACTGCTATTCTATGGACTCCTGCGCCATTCTGTGCGCTATCGCTCTCGGCTTGTCTCTGCGGTCGCCAGGAATAGTGCCTTCGGCATGTTAGGTTGAGTTATGCCACGTTAGGCTACGCTAGGTTTTGTTATGTTTGGTTAGAATAGATTTGACGCTTGTGATATA
>NW_017010080.1:0-204 GCF_001483705.2 Eufriesea mexicana | reverse complement strand
TATTGACATTCTCGACTAATATCGTGGTGAGCTAAATTTATTGCATAAATAAGGAGGAAATATACAATTGGCGTGCTATAGCCATTGCAACACTATAGAAACTGTGTGGCAAATTAAATTTTATTGACATTTTCGATTAATATCGTGGTGACCCAACTTTATTGTATAAATACGGAGGAAAGATTCAATTGGCGTGCTATAGCC
>NW_017010079.1:0-204 GCF_001483705.2 Eufriesea mexicana | reverse complement strand
CAGGTCAGGTCAGGTCAGGTCAGCCCGGTCAGGTCAGGTCAGGTCAGGTCAGGTCGTATCATGCCATGTCTCGTCAGGTCACGCCAGGAGAGGTCAGGTCAGGCCAGGCAAGGCCAGGCAAGGTCGTATATGGTCATGCCCGGTCAGGTCAGATCATCCAAGTTAGGTCAGGTCAGGTCAGGCGAGGTAAGGTCAGTTCAGTTC
>NW_017010078.1:0-204 GCF_001483705.2 Eufriesea mexicana | reverse complement strand
ATGCTATAGAATCTGTCTGCAAAGTTCAATTTTATAGACATTTTCGACTAATATCGTGGTGAGATAACTTTCTTGCATAAGTAAGGAGGAAATATTCTATTGACGTGCTATAGCCATTGCAATGGTATAGAATGTGCCTGGCAGACTCAATTTTATTGACATTTTCGTCTAATATCTAGGTGAGCTAACTTTCTTGCATAAATA
>NW_017010077.1:0-204 GCF_001483705.2 Eufriesea mexicana | reverse complement strand
CAGGCTAGGCAAGTTTGGGTTAGGTTATCTACGACTTTTTCGCTTTACGCTCCTATGTGGCCGCTTTCGGCACTCTACTATGCTCTGGTACATGCGGCTTCGGTCTGAGTATGTCTGCAACAGTGGTCCAGGCACGCGAGTTTGGGTTAGGTTACGTTTGGTTAGGTTTGGTTTGCTTGGGTTAGGTTAGGATATATTTGACTT
>NW_017010076.1:0-204 GCF_001483705.2 Eufriesea mexicana | reverse complement strand
TGCAGTGTAATAGAATCTGACTGGAAAATCCAATTTTATTGAAATTTTCGACTAATATCGTGGAGAGCTAGTTTTGTTGCATATATAAGGAGGAAAGATACTATTGCCTCGCTATAGCCATCGCAATGCTATAGAACCTGGCTGGAAAACTCAATTTTATTGACATTTTCGACTAATACGGTGGTGAGATAATTTTGTTGCATA
>NW_017010075.1:0-204 GCF_001483705.2 Eufriesea mexicana | reverse complement strand
TGTCAATAAAATTGAGTTTTCTAGCCCGATTCTGTTGCTCTGCAATGGCCATAGCACGCCTATTGAATATTTCCTTCTTATTTATGCAAGGAGCTTAGCTCACCACAATATTATCCGTAAAAGCCAATAAGAATGAAGGTACCGGACAGGTTCTGTAGCATTACAATGGCTACAGCACATCAATAGAATATTTCCTCCTTATTT
>NW_017010074.1:0-204 GCF_001483705.2 Eufriesea mexicana | reverse complement strand
CCGAATGTCAGTGTATAGCGCAAAGGTCAGAGCAATCCTATGCGAACCAAGCCAATCGTATCGAAACCAAACGTACCCTAATCCAACATAACGTGCCGTGAACACTATTGTTGGCCTCCAAGAGGCAAGCAGAATATGATCGGGGAGCGCAGAGCGCTGGTTCCCGCCACATTGCAGCGTATAGCACATAGGGCAGAGGTATCC
>NW_017010073.1:0-204 GCF_001483705.2 Eufriesea mexicana | reverse complement strand
TGCTATTCGGCTTTTTTCTGCGCTCTACTGTGCTCTACTGCATACTGCTTGCCCCTGAGATGGTCAGAAATAGAGGTGTCGTTATCTTGAGTTTGACTACGTTGGTTCGGTTATGTTACTTTTGTTTATATCTGTATATCACTGACTTTCGTGGTATACACTCTTGTACGGTGGATTTCTGCGCCCTACTGTGCCCTAGCATGT
>NW_017010072.1:0-204 GCF_001483705.2 Eufriesea mexicana | reverse complement strand
TCGGCGGATTCCCGCGCTTTTCATTGCTTTGCTGTACACAGCACGGCTCTGGAGAGGCAAGCAGTAGTGGTTGGGGCACGTTATTTTGCGTTAGCATATTTTTGGTCAAGCTAGGTTGTGCTATGTTGGTCCGTATAGCTATGACTAACGTGCAATACACTGTTCTTCAGTGGATTTCTGAGGTCTACTGCGCTCTACTCTATC
>NW_017010071.1:0-204 GCF_001483705.2 Eufriesea mexicana | reverse complement strand
TATTCGGAGTGTGCCTGCGCTGTACTGTGCTCCACTTTATTATGCTTGGCGATGGGAACGCCAGCAATATTCGTCTCGGCACGTCACGTTAAGGTTGGTTACGTTTGGATAGTTTAGGAAGGGTTAAGTCCGGTGATGGTTGCTTTGACTTTCGTGTTATACACTGATGTTCGGTGGCTTTCTGCGCTCCACTCCGCTCTACTA
>NW_017010070.1:0-204 GCF_001483705.2 Eufriesea mexicana | reverse complement strand
TAGAGAATTTAAGACAAGATGTGTGTCGCGACCCTAGGACCGCAATGTCCCAGGTCAAGTGGAAGCCTGTTTCGTGCCTTTATTCTAAGCGTTGCTTGTCATGTATATACACTCAGTGTCACCTAAACCACCGCTAGTATAAACCATGACAAGGACCGATATATTATCCTCTTAGACGACAGGCATAAGAACCTAAATTGTTTA
>NW_017010069.1:0-204 GCF_001483705.2 Eufriesea mexicana | reverse complement strand
TGGTAGTCGTCATTCCCATTGTAATTATACTTTTTCATGTATAACGTGAGAATGAGTATATTACACAGTGCAGGTCTAACGGTGTCATATTTATTTATCACTATTACCTTCTTAGATAATTCACATTTTATCTAGGCGATAAAACGATAATTTTGGTAGCCTAATCGGAAAATTCGATCGGAACTGCCTTACATGGTTGAGTAC
>NW_017010068.1:0-204 GCF_001483705.2 Eufriesea mexicana | reverse complement strand
TGACCTGACCTGACATGACCTGACATGGCCTGACCCGACATGACCTGAGATGACCTGACCTGAACTGACCTGACATGACCTGACCTGACCTGATCTGACCTGATCTGACCTGGCCGGACCTCGCCTCACATGACCTGTCCGGACTGATCTGACCTGACCTGACCTGACCTGACCTGTCCTGACTGATCTGACCTGAGCTGACCT
>NW_017010067.1:0-204 GCF_001483705.2 Eufriesea mexicana | reverse complement strand
CGCAGCATCGTAACAAAGAATTTCCTTCACGTGAGAATTTCCCAAAAATCGGTAGAATTACGCACAGTACGGTAAAAAAGTATTTCCTCCACGCGACAATTTCCCAAAAATCGGTAGAATTACGCGTAGCATCCTAACAATGAATTCTAAATCCATCTCAGAATCCTTCACCGACTGGAAAAGAAAGGAGAAAGCCTGGTCGAT
>NW_017010066.1:0-204 GCF_001483705.2 Eufriesea mexicana | reverse complement strand
TATTGGAGGAGAGTAGGGAGCAGAAATCCATAGAATAGCAGTGTAATGCACATAAGTCAAAGCAACCATATCCTAACCTAACCAAACGTAACGAAACCAAACGTAACCTAAAACAGTCTAACGTGGCTAGGCGTCTATTGTTGCGCTCCAGAGAGCCAGGCAGAGCATATTGGATGACAGTGGAGCGCAGAAACCCGTAGAATA
>NW_017010065.1:0-204 GCF_001483705.2 Eufriesea mexicana | reverse complement strand
ACTCCCTATAGGACTGACTGACTTAGGACAACCTTTGTATCCTCATTTAAATCTTGCACTCTGTCTTCTTTCGTACTCATGTTCTCTCTTTCAATCACGCATTTCTCATAGCCTCGCTCTTGGTGGTTCACATACCCTAACACGTGCACGCCGGCGCTGATTTTTGTGTTTTTCATTGTGGGGCGGCGTGCGTAGCCATTCATT
>NW_017010064.1:0-204 GCF_001483705.2 Eufriesea mexicana | reverse complement strand
AGAGACCACTATTGCTGACGTCCCCAGAGATAAGCAGAATATACTAGGGCAGAGTAGGGCGCATTATCACACCGAATAGCAGTGTATACAACGAAAGTCAAAGCTATCCACGTCTCACCCAAGCTTACATGACCTAACCATGCGTTGCCTAACACAACCTAACTGGCAGAGGCCACTATAGCTCTACACCCTACAGCCAAGCAG
>NW_017010063.1:0-204 GCF_001483705.2 Eufriesea mexicana | reverse complement strand
TCCATATTATAGATCGGAAATAAAGAATATTATTATTGTCAAAAAATAATAAAATACAACTAGGTACTGATTTAGGACGAATAAAGGTAGTCAGTTTGCGAAGAAAATAATAAGTGATGTAGACGATCATACAACTCTTTACATGAAAATAATAAAATAATAATCGTATCTACGTACACGGAAATATCCACAAGCGGATATCGA
>NW_017010062.1:0-204 GCF_001483705.2 Eufriesea mexicana | reverse complement strand
GGAGAAAAGTTTCTATTCTCGTGCTATAGGGATTGCAAAGTTATAGAATCTTCCAGGAAAATACAATTTTATTGACATTCTCGTCTAATATAGTGGTGAGCCTACTTTATTGCATAAATAAGGAGGAAAGATTCAATTGGTGGGCTATAGGTATTTCAGTGCTAGAGAATGTTGCTGGAAAATTCAATTTTACTGACATTTTCG
>NW_017010061.1:0-204 GCF_001483705.2 Eufriesea mexicana | reverse complement strand
CACACATCAATACCCAGATCCATACATACACGCATACATTCATCCATACATACATACATACATACATCCATACATACATCCATAGAAACATCCATTCATACATCCATTCATTCATCCATGCATACATCCATACATACGTCTATACATACATCCATCCATCCATACATCCATTCATACACACACCCATACATCCATAAATCCACC
>NW_017010060.1:0-204 GCF_001483705.2 Eufriesea mexicana | reverse complement strand
GTTGACAGCAATTACCAGAAGCAAGTTGCTTCTAGCACTCTTTGGTTCTTCTTAAAAAGATCTAGGATGTCGATTAGGCTTATAGCAGTCACCAAACTTGTAGTCAATGCTTATAAACTCTAGGATGTGTTCTATTCGTGTGATGACTATCCAAAGAGCAGTCAGGGGTGAGTTAACGATAATCTCATCATGGGCTCAAAGGTA
>NW_017010059.1:0-204 GCF_001483705.2 Eufriesea mexicana | reverse complement strand
TGGATATCCCCAATTTTCTATACAATAAGGATGACGATTTCAACAATTCTTTAAAATAATAAAGTATTTTCTTTCTTTGTAATTCAGTGAATAACGATATTCTGTTCAGTTTTGAGAAGATCGGCCGCAGCTGTCAGATTTTAACACGTGACTGCCATGGGGGTCACCGATGACCGGCAATGCAACCATTAGTAAAAATACATA
>NW_017010058.1:0-204 GCF_001483705.2 Eufriesea mexicana | reverse complement strand
ATACACTGCTGTTCGGTGGATTCCTGCGCTCCATAGTGCTCTAATAATTTCTGCCCAGCTCTGTGCAGGCCAGAAATAGCGGCCTAGGCATATTACGTTTAGTTATTCTACGTTTGGTTACGTTAGGTTTGGTCAGGTTGCGTTAGGATATCTTTGACTCTTGTGCTATACACTGCTGTCCGGTGGATTTCTGCACACTACTGC
>NW_017010057.1:0-204 GCF_001483705.2 Eufriesea mexicana | reverse complement strand
GCATGCATCCATACATTCAGCCATACAAACATCCATACATACGCCCGTTCTTCTGTCCATCCATACATACGTTCATCCACCCACACATCCATACATGTATGCATCCGTACAACCATACCTTCGTACATCCATACATACATTCATATATACATCCATTCATCCATACATCCGTACATCCATACATTCGTACTTCCATACATCCAC
>NW_017010056.1:0-204 GCF_001483705.2 Eufriesea mexicana | reverse complement strand
GCGTGCTCACCGTAATATTATTCGAGATTGTCAATAAAATTGAGCTCTTCTGACAGATTCTGCTGCGATGCAATGGCTATAGCAAACCAATCGAATCTTTCCTCCTGATTTATGCGGAAAAGTTTACTCACCGCGACGTTTGTCGAAAATGTCAATAGGATTGATCTTTTCAGTCTGATTCTATTGCAATGCTATAGCTATAGC
>NW_017010055.1:0-204 GCF_001483705.2 Eufriesea mexicana | reverse complement strand
CTGAAATGAAAGTCACTAAACTGCAGTTTCACCGGAATTATCACAATCTATCGATCAACGTATAATCAATTCTAAAGAAAAGTCGCAAAACTCGTTATAAAGAAGCTCGTTGAAAATTCGAAGCTCAGTCGAAGATTCCAATTTCCAAGAATTCGCGAGTTCGGTTGAAATATCAATGGACGTAAAAGCAAAGCTTGGGTCGTC
>NW_017010054.1:0-204 GCF_001483705.2 Eufriesea mexicana | reverse complement strand
CGGCCTCCCGAGAGCCGATCAGAGCGCAGCAGAGCAATGTAGAGCGCATAAAACAACCAAATAACAGCGTATACCGCAAAAGTCTAAGCTATCCGATCCTGACCTAACCAAACGTAACAAAACCGAACGCAACCTAACACATACCGTGCCGAGAGCACACCTCCTGGCCTCTGCGTAGCAAAGCGGAATATACTAGAGCACAGT
>NW_017010053.1:0-204 GCF_001483705.2 Eufriesea mexicana | reverse complement strand
AGTTACCTTTGCTTATGTTAAGGTTGGTTCGGTTAGTAGAGGGTACCTTTGACTTGTGTGCTGCAGTCTGCTATTGGGTGGATTTCTGCGCCCTACAGTGGTCCAATATCTTCAGCTTGTGTCTGGGAATGGAAGCAAGGATCGTCTCGGCACGTTAGATTGAGTTAGGTTATGTCTGTGTATGTTCTGTTTGTTTGGGTTATG
>NW_017010052.1:0-204 GCF_001483705.2 Eufriesea mexicana | reverse complement strand
GGAAGGCTGGACGGAAGAGTGGATGAATGGATGGGTAGATGAACGGATGGAAGTATGGATGTATGGATGGATGGATGCATGGATGTATGTATGGATGTTTGTATGTATGTGTGTATGGATGAATGCATGCATGTATGTATGGATGTATGTATGGATGTTTGCATGGATGTATGTATGGATTTATGCATTGATGTATGTATGGAT
>NW_017010051.1:0-204 GCF_001483705.2 Eufriesea mexicana | reverse complement strand
ATAACAATAAAGAATAATAGCTTTAAACGTTGTTAAATTAATAATGAACAATAAATAATAAAAGAAACTAATTGTAATCAGTATTGTATAAATATATATACATTTATATGATATTAACCCTTTAAACTTGACGATGTTTTCGTTAAAGGGGAGTAGGAGTTCAAAGATTTTCTGCTATAAAGTTGACGATACTTTTCTGATCAG
>NW_017010050.1:0-204 GCF_001483705.2 Eufriesea mexicana | reverse complement strand
GTCTGCGGAAGAAGGACGTCACCCAGCAGGCCGTTATAGCTGACTTGCGGGAGAACGATGCCTCCCAGCAGGCGGTGATCGCCTCCTCGCGCGGAGCTGGATCAGGAGCGGAGGCGGGTAATCGTCGAACCCGCGCCCGCTCGGAGCAGCGGCACCGGCGCCCGAGTTCGGTATGGAGGCTGCCTTCGCGGCACTCAGTCTCCG
>NW_017010049.1:0-204 GCF_001483705.2 Eufriesea mexicana | reverse complement strand
TGGCAGCAATAGCGGTATCGGCACAATAGTTTGGGTCAGTCTATGTTTGGTTATGTTCCGTTGAATAGGGTAAGGCATGTGTTTCTTTGTCGTTTCTGGTATACACTGAGATTCAATGGATTTCTGCGTTCTGCTCTCCACTAGTATGTTCTGCTTGACTGTGGGAAGGCAAGCAGTGGTGGTCGCGGCACCTTACTTTGAGTT
>NW_017010048.1:0-204 GCF_001483705.2 Eufriesea mexicana | reverse complement strand
GGTAGGGGTATGTTACGTTTGGTTTGGTTAGGTGTGGATATCTTCGACTTTTGTGCCATACACGGATTTACGGTGGCTTCCTTCCTTCTGCTGTGCTCTAGCATGTTCTGCTTGCCTCTATGGAGGTCAGTGATAGTGGTATCGAGGGGTCAGGTTGAGTTAGGTTACGTTTATCAATATAAAGTGCGGATAGGTTATGATAGG
>NW_017010047.1:0-204 GCF_001483705.2 Eufriesea mexicana | reverse complement strand
CTATCCTATTCAAGCGTAATATATCCAAACGCAACCTAACTTAACTTAACGTGCCGATGCCTCAACCGCTGGCCTCCCCAGAGCCAAGCAAAGTATACTGGAGCAGAGTAGAGTGCAGAGGGCCACCAAGTATCAGTGTACTGGACAAAAGTCATAGATATCCTAACCTAACCAGGCCAAACATAGCCTAATCGAGCGTTGAAT
>NW_017010046.1:0-204 GCF_001483705.2 Eufriesea mexicana | reverse complement strand
CTTTATTAAGATGAATTTTGGTTTAACGCATGGCCGACGAAATTGGAGGAAAATAGGAAGAAAAATAGTAGAAGACAAATCACGTAAATGAGTGACCAAAAAAACGATAACGCTGAATGCGGAATTTTAAATGAAAAATTTAAAAATGGCCACTTTAAGAGGTTTACAACTCATCACTGAAGGATATAATTGATTGACACCTAG
>NW_017010045.1:0-204 GCF_001483705.2 Eufriesea mexicana | reverse complement strand
AATTCTTCCTCCTTATTTATGCAAGAAATTTAGCTCACCACGATATTTGTCGAAAATGTCAATAAAATTGCATTTTCGAACCAGATGCTACAGCATTGCAATGGATATAGCTGGCCAACAGAATCTTTCCTCCTTATTTAGGCAAGAAGGTTACCACACTGCGATATTAGTCGAAATTGATAATAAAATTCAATTTTCGAGCCA
>NW_017010044.1:0-204 GCF_001483705.2 Eufriesea mexicana | reverse complement strand
TTCTATTGGCGTGCTATATCTATTGCGGTGCTATAGATTCAGCTTGGGAAATTCAACTTTATTTACATTTTCGACTAATATCGTTGTGAGCTAATCTTCTTGCATAAATAAGGAGGAGAGATTCCATTGGCGTGCTGTAGACATTGCAATGTTTTAGAATCTGGTTGGAATATTCAATTTCATTGACATTTTCTACTAATATTG
>NW_017010043.1:0-204 GCF_001483705.2 Eufriesea mexicana | reverse complement strand
AGTGGTCTTGCCACCCTACGCTAAATTAGGCAGCGTTCGGTATTGTTGTGTTAGATCAGGTTACGTATGGATATCTTTTACTTTTGCGTTATAAACCGAAAATGCCGCAGATGCCCGTGATCTACTGTGCTGTAGCGTATTCCGCTTGGCTCTGGGAAGTCAGCAATAGCGGTGTAGGTCGGATAGGTGGAGTTGTGTTGCGCT
>NW_017010042.1:0-204 GCF_001483705.2 Eufriesea mexicana | reverse complement strand
AAGTACAGCCACATTCTTGCCAGAGAATACGTGTATTCAAAATCTATAACCGGTAATAGCTTGATGAATCGGTCGCCTAACGTCTTCAACCATTGGAAAGTACAACCATCTACTTGCCAGAGAATAGGTCTATTCGAAATGTATAACCTGTTATTGCTTGGTGAATAGAACGCCTAACGCCTTCAATCCAATGGCAAGTACAGC
>NW_017010041.1:0-204 GCF_001483705.2 Eufriesea mexicana | reverse complement strand
TGTTATGCACGGCTATCCGGTGGAATTCTGCGCTCTACTGTGATCTGATTTGCTCTGCCTGTATACGGGGAAGCCGTCAATAGCGGTCTCGGCTCGTTAGGATCACTTTGGCAACGTTTGGCTTGGTCAGGTTATGCCAGGTAAGGTTATGTTATCTTTGACATTTGTGCTATTCGCTGCTATTTGGTGGCTTTCTGCGCTCTA
>NW_017010040.1:0-204 GCF_001483705.2 Eufriesea mexicana | reverse complement strand
GTGGGTTTTGGCCCACTACTCTCCTCGAGTTCATAATGCTTGGCTTTGTGGAGACCAATAAGTGTGGTCTCGTCATGTTATGTTCGGTTGGGTTACGTTTCGCTGGAAACGTTATATTAAGCTCTGTCATGTTAACTTAGGCTTTCGTGCTATACACTGTTATTCAGTGGATTACTGCGCTCTACTTTGCTGTGGTACACTCTG
>NW_017010039.1:0-204 GCF_001483705.2 Eufriesea mexicana | reverse complement strand
TGGCAGCTTATGTGTTTTGAATAGACTTATTCTCTGGCAAGTGTATGGCTGTACTTGCGCTTGCATTGAAGGCGTTAGGCGATCTATTGACCATGCTATAACAGGTTATAGATTTTGAATAGACCTCTTCTCTGGCAAGTAGATGACTGTACGTGCCACTGGATTGAAGGCGTTAGGCGATCTAATAGCCAAGCTATGACAGGT
>NW_017010038.1:0-204 GCF_001483705.2 Eufriesea mexicana | reverse complement strand
GATTTCTGCGCTCTACTGTGCCCTAGTACATTCTGCATGTCTCCGCAGAGGTCAGAAACGTTGGCCTTGGCTCGTTAGGGTGGGTTAGGCTTCGTTGGGTTTGGTAAGGCTAGGATAGCTTTGACTTTTGCGCTATACAGCGATATTCGGTAGGTGTCAGCGCTTTACTGTGCTCTAATATGCACGCTTGGCGCTGTGGAAGAC
>NW_017010037.1:0-204 GCF_001483705.2 Eufriesea mexicana | reverse complement strand
TCTACTTGCCAGAGAATAGGTGTATTCAAAATCTATAACCTGTTATAGCATGGTGAATAGATCACCTAACGCCTTCAATCCGATCGCAAGTACAGCCATCTACTTGCCAGAGAATAACTCTATTCAAGACACATAAGCTGACACAGCTTGGTGAAGAGATCGCTTAACGCCTTCAATCCCATGGCATGTACAGCCATCTACTTG
>NW_017010036.1:0-204 GCF_001483705.2 Eufriesea mexicana | reverse complement strand
AGGTTGGAAAATTACGTTAAAAGGTTTACGAGTATTTTCCATAGTTCGATGATTTGCCAGGATGAAAGAATAGTTGGAAATGCGTCCGTTTATATTTAGAAAAATATCCTTTGCGTGATCACGCTGGATATGAAATTCTGGATGGGATAATTACCTTAAAGCTGGATTTTTTCGCAAAATTGCACGATAAAATAATTAATTAGC
>NW_017010035.1:0-204 GCF_001483705.2 Eufriesea mexicana | reverse complement strand
TATCGTAACCTGACCAAGCGAAACACAACCAAACGAAGCTAACTCAAACTTACGTTCCTACACCACAATTGCTGACCACCCCAGGGCAAATCAGACCATACTAGAGCACTTTAGAGCGCAGAAACCCAACGAATGGCAGTTTATACCGCAAAAGTCAAAGCTACACTCTCCTAACGTGACCAAACGTAGCATAACCAAACGTAA
>NW_017010034.1:0-204 GCF_001483705.2 Eufriesea mexicana | reverse complement strand
CAATAGAATCTTTCCTCCTTTTTTATGCGACAAAGTTAGCTCTCCACGATATTATTCGAAAATATAAAAAAAATAGAATTTTCCAGACAGTTTTTATAGCATTGCAATGGCTATATATTGCCAATAGTGCCTTTCCACCTTATCTATGCAACAAAAATAACTCACCACGATAGACGAAAATGTCAATAAAATTGAATTTTCCAG
>NW_017010033.1:0-204 GCF_001483705.2 Eufriesea mexicana | reverse complement strand
CTGACCAAACCTTAGCTAACATAACGTAACGTAACACAACCTATCGCTCCGAGACTACTGTTGTTGGCCGCCAGAGACAAGCGGAATATACTTGAGTACTGTGGACTATAGACATCCGGGGTGTTGCCGCGTAAAGCACAGGAGTCGGATCCAACCATTCCTATCCAAACCAAATGTAACATAACAAAAACTGACGCGCCGCGG
>NW_017010032.1:0-204 GCF_001483705.2 Eufriesea mexicana | reverse complement strand
TTTGGTTATGTATGGGTGGCGCGGTCATTTCCGATATGCACTGCGATTCTATGGACTTCTGCGTTCGAATCTCCACTAATGTGTTCTGCTTGAATTTGGCGAGGCCTGTAGCAGAGGTGTCGGCGCGTTTGGTTGAGTTTTGTTACGTTTGGTTATGTTACGATTGGTTAGGTTTGGAGAGGATAACTATGAATCCTCTGATTT
>NW_017010031.1:0-204 GCF_001483705.2 Eufriesea mexicana | reverse complement strand
AGCATAGCCGAACGTAACGTATGGCGACCACTACTCCTGGCCTCCCCAGTGCCAAGTATAATGCAGTAGATCAGTATGGATCACAGAAATCTACCTGACAGCCGTGTGCGGCACGAAATTCGAAGGTATCCTAACCAAACTTAACCTAACGTGCAGCGACCACTATTGCTTGCCTCCACAGGACAAGGCAGAGTATAGTAGAGC
>NW_017010030.1:0-204 GCF_001483705.2 Eufriesea mexicana | reverse complement strand
CATGTCGTTAAATTTCATTTAAATTGTATGTCGTTAGTTACCTTTCGTTAAACTTTAACGAACGGCGAATTTCAGGGAATATTCTGTATAATTAAAATCATCGATGATAGACGCTTCCTATTGCCTTTCTATTAATGTTTATTTAATGGTATCTTGAAATTTAAAGTTCTCACGTGAGGATTTTATTGACATTCCTCGTTCGAT
>NW_017010029.1:0-204 GCF_001483705.2 Eufriesea mexicana | reverse complement strand
TCTGGTCATGGCGGGTCCGGGCAGTTTGGATCAGCTCGGGTCCGGACAGGTCATGTCAGGCCATGTCAGTACATGTCAGGTCGGGTCAGGTCATGACAGGCAAGGCCAGGCCATGTCTGGCCAGTCCTGTTCAGGTTAGGCCATGTCATGTCAGGTCAGGTCAGTGCAGGCCAGGCCAGGTAAGGTCACAACAGGTCAGGCCAG
>NW_017010028.1:0-204 GCF_001483705.2 Eufriesea mexicana | reverse complement strand
TAGTGGTCGCGGCACGTTAGGTTGTGTTAGCTTACGTTTGGTTAGGTTAGGTTTAGTTGGATTCGGTTAGGATATCTTTGACTTTTCTGCTGAACACTGCCATTCTGCCGAATTCTGGGCTCTACTTTGCTCTACTATACCCCGCTCGACCCTGGGATGGTCAGCAATAGTGATGTCGGCACATCAGGCTGTGTTAGGCTACGT
>NW_017010027.1:0-204 GCF_001483705.2 Eufriesea mexicana | reverse complement strand
GATTTGCAGCAATATCGGTCTCGGCACGTTAGGCTTTGTTATGCAATGTTTGGCTATGCTCCGTTGGTTTGGGCTATGTCTTGGCATCTTTGTCTTTTCTGATACACACTGTGATTCTATGCATTTCTGCGTCCTGCTCTGCACTAATGTGTTTTGCTCGGCTCTGTGGAGGCCAGCAATAGTGGTCGCGGAACGTTTGGTATA
>NW_017010026.1:0-204 GCF_001483705.2 Eufriesea mexicana | reverse complement strand
ATCTACTTGCCAGAGAATAGGCCTATTCAAAGTATATAATCTGTTGTAGGTTGGTGAGTAGGTCGCCTAAAGCCTTCAACCAATGGCAAGCACAGCCATCTGCTTGCCAGAGAATAGTTATATTCAAAATCTATAACCTGCTGTAGCTTGGTTTATAGATCGCCTGACGCCTTCAATCCAATGGCAAGTACAGCCATCTGCTTG
>NW_017010025.1:0-204 GCF_001483705.2 Eufriesea mexicana | reverse complement strand
CCATTGGCGTGCTATAGCCATTGGACTGATATAGAATGTTGCTGGAAAATTCAATTTTATTGATATTTTCGACTAATATCGCGGTGATCCAACATCCTTGCATAAGTCAGGTTGAAAGAGACTATTGGCGTGCTATAGCCATTGCAATGATATAGAATGTGGTCGGAAAATTCAAATTTATTGACTTTTTCGACTAATATCATG
>NW_017010024.1:0-204 GCF_001483705.2 Eufriesea mexicana | reverse complement strand
CTTTCCTCCTTTTGTATGCAAGAAAGATAGCTCACCACGATATTAGTCGAAAATGTAGACAAAATTGAAATTTCCATCCATATTCAATAGCACTGCGACGGCTATAGCACGGGAATTGAATCCTTCCTCCTTATTTATGATAGAAAAATAGATCACCATGATATTAGTCGAGAATGTCAATAAATTTGTATTTTCCAACCACAT
>NW_017010023.1:0-204 GCF_001483705.2 Eufriesea mexicana | reverse complement strand
CATCCCTCCATACGTACATCCATACATACGTCCATACATACATCCTTACATCCATGCATACACACATAACTTATCCATACATACTTCCATAGATACACCCGTTAATGCAACCATACATACATCCATGCATACATCCATACATACGTCCACCCATCCACCCATCCATAAATCCATCCAACCATACATCCATCCATCCATACATAC
>NW_017010022.1:0-204 GCF_001483705.2 Eufriesea mexicana | reverse complement strand
GCACATCCGTCCGTCCGTCCATCCATTCCTCAATCCATCCATACATCCATCCATCCATACATCGAACCATCCATACTTCCATCGATCCATGGATCCATCCATCCATACAACCATCCTTCCATACACACAACCATCCATACGTCCACCCATCCATACATATATCGGTCCACATACCCATTCATCCACACATCAACCCAACAATCC
>NW_017010021.1:0-204 GCF_001483705.2 Eufriesea mexicana | reverse complement strand
CAACTCGATATTAGTCGAAAGTGTCAATAAAATTGAATTTTCCAAACACATTCTATATCATTGGAACGCCTATAGCAGGACAATAGAATCTACCCTCCTTATTTACGTAATGAAGATGTCTCACCACCATATTAGTCGAAGCTGTCAATAAAATTGAATTTTCCTGCCAGATTCTGCAGCATTGCAATGGCTATAGCACTCCAA
>NW_017010020.1:0-204 GCF_001483705.2 Eufriesea mexicana | reverse complement strand
TGATCTGCGCGTTACACGGTTTTATTCTTCCATCCTTGAAAATGGAAGTAATCCGTATCCGAATATTCTCACACGATTCCTGAACTGATTTTCCGGTTTTCATGAAGGATTTCGGTATTCCCACTAAACTGATTCGTCTATTGGTAGAATATATTTCAAATAATCGATCTGTCGAGTCTCTCAAAGTCCTAGATTCCCGATAAC
>NW_017010019.1:0-204 GCF_001483705.2 Eufriesea mexicana | reverse complement strand
AGACGGAAAGATTCTACTGGCGAGCTATAGCCAATGCAATGCTATGGAATCTGGCGGGAAAATATAATTTTATTGGCATTTATGACTAATAACGTGGTGAGGTAGCTTTCGTGAATAAATAAGGGGGTAAGATTCTATTGTCCAGCTACAGCCATTGCAATTCTATAGTATCTGGATTGAAAATTCAATTTTATTGTCATTTTC
>NW_017010018.1:0-204 GCF_001483705.2 Eufriesea mexicana | reverse complement strand
TGCTATGCGGAAGATGACTGCTCCCTAATGTGCTCTAGTATGTTCTCCCTGGCTCTGGGGGCTCACAATGGTGGTATCGGGTGGCTAGGTCGCGTTATGCTACGCTTGGCATGGCTAGGTTAGTACTTGTTAGGTCAGCACAGCTTTGACTTCTGTGCTACACACTGCTATTCCATGGACTTCTGCGCTCTAGTGTACTCTAGT
>NW_017010017.1:0-204 GCF_001483705.2 Eufriesea mexicana | reverse complement strand
ACAAAATCTTGCTGGAAAATGCATTTTTATTGACATTTTCGACTAATATCGTTGAGAGCAAACGCATTTGCATAAATTAGCATGAAATATAGTATTGGCACGCCATAGCCATTGCAATGCTATTGAATCTTGCTGGAAGACACATTTTTTTTGACATTTTCGACTAATATCGTGGTGAAATAACAGTATTGCATTAATAAGGAT
>NW_017010016.1:0-204 GCF_001483705.2 Eufriesea mexicana | reverse complement strand
ATATTTTGTATAGACCGATTCTCTGGCAAGTAGATTGCTGTACTTGCCATTGAATTGATGGCGTTAGGCTATGTATTCACCAAGCTATAACAGATTATGCATCTTGAATAGACCTATTTTCTGGTTAGTAGATGTCTGTAGTTGCCATTGGATTGAAGGCGGTAGGCGATCTATTTACCAAGCTATAGCAGATTATAGATTTTG
>NW_017010015.1:0-204 GCF_001483705.2 Eufriesea mexicana | reverse complement strand
GGGAAGATTCTATTGGCGTGCTATAGGCTTCGCAATGCTACAGAATCTTGCTGGAAATTTCAATACCATTGACAGTTTCGACTATTGTCGTGGTGAGCTTCCTTTCTTGCCTAAATAAGCAGGGCAGTTTCTATTGGCGTTCTGTAGACATTGCAATGATATAGAGTGTGGTTGCAAAATTCAATTTTATTGACATATTCGGCT
>NW_017010014.1:0-204 GCF_001483705.2 Eufriesea mexicana | reverse complement strand
ACAAAAGTTAGAGCTATCCTAACCTAACACAGTGTGTACTAACATAACCAAACGTAGCCTAACTGAACCTAACATGCCGAGACCACAATTACTGGCTTCCCAAGAGTCGAGCAGAGTAGAGTGGAGAAATGTAGGGCGCGGATGGCCACCAAACTGCAGTGTATATCTCGAAAGTCAAATATATACAGACCTAACCAGACCTAA
>NW_017010013.1:0-204 GCF_001483705.2 Eufriesea mexicana | reverse complement strand
CTGTGCCCTACACTGCTGTTCGGTGGACTTCTACGCTCTACCGAACTCTAGTATGTCCTGCTTTGCACTGAGGGTTGGGGGGGGAGCAATAGCGGTTTCGGCAAGATAGGTTGTGTTGGGCTGTGTTTGGCTATGCTCTGATGGTTTGGATTAGGCTAGGGTAGCTTTGACTTTTCTGGTGTACACTGCGATTCCATGAATTTC
>NW_017010012.1:0-204 GCF_001483705.2 Eufriesea mexicana | reverse complement strand
GCAGTAACGGCCTAGGCAAGCTAGATGGAGTTATGTTGCGTTCGGTTATGTTATATTTGTGATGTACACTGCTATTCGGTGGATTTCGGCGGTCTGCTGTGATCTAATATTCTCTGTCTCGCTCTCGGGAGGACAGAAATTGTAGCCGCGGCGCATTAGGCTTGGATGTTCAACCCTTGGTTATGTCGGTTTACGTCAGGCTAG
>NW_017010011.1:0-204 GCF_001483705.2 Eufriesea mexicana | reverse complement strand
TAGGATATGATAGTACAGACATTTGTGCTATTCACTGCAGTGCTGTAGATTTCTGTGCACTACAGTGCTCTAATACCTCTGCTTGGCACTGCGGTGGCCAGTAATAGTGGCCTCGGCACGATAGGTTGAGTTAGGTGACGCTTCGTTATGTTAGGTTAGGATGCTTAGGTTAGAGTATCTACGGTTTTGGTGCTATGCATTGCA
>NW_017010010.1:0-204 GCF_001483705.2 Eufriesea mexicana | reverse complement strand
ATAGCAGTGAGTAGCACAAAGGACAAAGCCACCTTAACCAAACCTAACCCACCCTAGCTTAAACAAACGTTTCGTAACTATACATGCCGTGTCACGGCCACTATTGCTGGCGACCGCAGTGAGAAGCAGGGTGTAGCAGAGCAGTGTAGAGCGCAGAGATCCACCGAATGCATGTGCATAGGGCAAAAGTCAAAGTTGCCCTAT
>NW_017010009.1:0-204 GCF_001483705.2 Eufriesea mexicana | reverse complement strand
AAAAAAGATAGCTCACCGCGGTAATAGTCGAAAATGTCAATAAAATTGAACTTTCCAGCCAGACTCTATAGCTTTGCAAAGGCTATAGCACGCTAATAGAATCTTTCCTCCTTATTTACGCAAGATAGATAGCTCACCACAATATTAGTCGAAAATGTCAATAAAATTGAACTTTCCAGACTGATTCTATTGCATTGAAATGGC
>NW_017010008.1:0-204 GCF_001483705.2 Eufriesea mexicana | reverse complement strand
GGATGTATGTATGGATGTATGCATGGATATATATATGGATGTTTGTATGTATGTATGTATGTACGGATGTATGTAAGTCTGAATGTATGCATGTATGTATGGATGAATGTATGGGTGTATGTATGGATCTATGGATGTATGTATGGATGTATGTATGAATGCATGAGTGTATGGGTGGATGGATTTATGGATGTATGAGTGTGT
>NW_017010007.1:0-204 GCF_001483705.2 Eufriesea mexicana | reverse complement strand
AATTTATTGACATTTTCGACTGATATCGTGGTGACCTAAGTTCCTTGCATAAGTAAGGTGGAAGATACTATTGGCAAGCTATAGCATTTGCAATGCTATGGACTCTGACAGGAAAATTCAATTTTACTGAACATTTTAGAGTAATATCGTGATGGGCCGCCTTTCTTGCATAAATAAGATGGAATAATTCTGTTGGCGCGCTAT
>NW_017010006.1:0-204 GCF_001483705.2 Eufriesea mexicana | reverse complement strand
GATGTTTGTATGGATGGATGGAAGTATGGATCGATCAATGTATGGATGGGTGGATGTATGGATTGATGGATGTATGGATGTATGTATGGATGTTTGTATGAATGTATGTATGGATATATGAATGCATGTATGAACGGATATATTTATGGATGTATGGATGCGCGTATGGAAGGGCGTATGTATGGATGCATGTATGGAAGGATG
>NW_017010005.1:0-204 GCF_001483705.2 Eufriesea mexicana | reverse complement strand
TCAATGCACAGATCCATACTTACACGCATACATTCATTCATAGATACATCCATACATACATTCATACATACATCAATACATACATCCATACATACACCCATACTTACATCCATACAAACACCCAAACATATATCCATGCAGACAACCATACATACATCCATAGTTACATCCACACATACGTCCATACATACAACCATACAAACA
>NW_017010004.1:0-204 GCF_001483705.2 Eufriesea mexicana | reverse complement strand
AGGTGTGTAACCTGTTCCTGAGTGAATAGACGTGTTGTATGCCATAGTGATAAAATTTAAGTGGTCATCCCATTCGTTTCTATTTTCATCAATATTGGTTCGTATAAGGTCTTTTACCATACCGTGAGTTCGTTCGAGGGTTCCATTACTTTGTGGGTGGAAACTAGTAGTTTTTATATGTTGCATTTTAAAAGCCTTTTCAAA
>NW_017010003.1:0-204 GCF_001483705.2 Eufriesea mexicana | reverse complement strand
TCCATAGATTCGCAGCGTACAGCACAAAAGTCGTATCTATCCAGACCTAACCCAAGCCAACATGACATCACCAAACGTAGCCTTCACCAACGTAACTTTCCGCGGCCACTATTGGTGGCATCTCCAGTTCTAAGCATAATGCGGTAGAGCACAGTACGTCGCAGAAGTACTCCGAAGAGCAGCGTACAGCACGAACGTCTATGT
>NW_017010002.1:0-204 GCF_001483705.2 Eufriesea mexicana | reverse complement strand
TGTTATGTAGATTTCTGCGTTCTACACTGTTCTAACATTCTCTGCTTGACTCTGGGTATGCCAACAATAGTAGTCTCGGCTCGCTACTTTGAGCTGGCTACGTTTCATTAGGTTTGATTAGTGCAGGCTAGGACAGTGTGACCTGGACTTTTGTGACACGCACTGCAAGCCTATGGACTTCTGCGCGCTGCTCTCGTCTAATGT
>NW_017010001.1:0-204 GCF_001483705.2 Eufriesea mexicana | reverse complement strand
CAGCATTGCTGGTCCTCCCTGGGCCAAGCTGAAAATACTAGAGCATTGCAGGGAGCAGACATCAACCTCATAGCAGACTATATCACTAAAGTGACGGCTAACCTACCCTAACATAGCCATACGTAACATGACAAAAGCATGACGTAACTCAGCCTAACGTGCCGAGACCACTATTACTGGCCCCCCAGGGCCAATCAGGGTAAA
>NW_017010000.1:0-204 GCF_001483705.2 Eufriesea mexicana | reverse complement strand
TTTAACTTTTCCGCTGTACGCAGCTTCTCGGTGGATTTCTGCGCTCTACTGTGCTGTAGCATGCCATGCTTGGCTCTGGGGAGGCAAGCAACAGCGGTCTGGGCACGTTATGATGAGCTTCGCTGCGTTCGTTTATGTACAGTTTGGTTATGTTAGGATAGGGTAGCATTAACTATTGTGCTATGC
Source organism: Eufriesea mexicana (assembly GCF_001483705.2). Classification (NCBI taxonomy): domain Eukaryota; kingdom Metazoa; phylum Arthropoda; class Insecta; order Hymenoptera; family Apidae; genus Eufriesea; species Eufriesea mexicana. The sequence continues at coordinate 18 of NW_017010000.1, read as the reverse complement.
ACTGCGATTCTATGCACT
>NW_017009999.1:0-204 GCF_001483705.2 Eufriesea mexicana | reverse complement strand
TAACATTGAATATTCCTGGCAGATTCCATAGCACTGCAATGGCTATCGCACGCCAATAAAATCTTTCCTCCTTATTTATGCAAGAAAGCTACATCACAACGATATTAGTCGAAGATGACAATAAAATTGAATTTTCGAGGTAGACTCTATAGCATTGCAATGGCTGCAGCAAGCCAGTAGAATCTTTCCTCCTTACATATGCAA
>NW_017009998.1:0-204 GCF_001483705.2 Eufriesea mexicana | reverse complement strand
GGATGTATGGATTATGAAGTTATGGATGTGTGGATGTATGAATGTATGTACGGATGGATGTATGAATGGATAGATATATGGATCGATGGATGTACGGATGGGTGCTAATATGGATGGATGGATGTACGGTACGATGGATGGATGGATGGGTGGATGTATGGATGGATGGATGTATGGAAAGATGGATGTATGGATGGATGTATG
>NW_017009997.1:0-204 GCF_001483705.2 Eufriesea mexicana | reverse complement strand
TACAGCACAGTGGAGCACAGAGTTCCATAAAATGGCTGCGTATAGCACGAAAGACAAAGATATCCTCACCTAAACCAAACAAAACGAACGTAACCGAACGTAACATAGCCCAAACTAACGCGCCGCGACCACTATTGTAGGCCGCCACAGAACGAAGCAGAACATATTAGTGGAAAGTTGAAAGCAGAAATCCACAAAATCGCA
>NW_017009996.1:0-204 GCF_001483705.2 Eufriesea mexicana | reverse complement strand
TATAAATAATTATGTTTGTATCTAAATAAAGATTAATATTAATTTCGTCAAAAAGTGCTATACGTTTTCAGAAATTGCGGAATTAAGTATTCGAAATAAGTCATTTTGATGTCTTTGGAAGTTCTAGTGTTAAAGATCGACAATTCTGGTGTTAATATAATAGTGTTATTGTTAATGTTGGAGTATGACTGTTAATCTTGTGTT
>NW_017009995.1:0-204 GCF_001483705.2 Eufriesea mexicana | reverse complement strand
CAAAGCATAAAAGTCAGTGAAGCCTATACTAACATTGCCAAATATAACATAACCGAACGTAGCTTAACACAATCTAATGTGCCTCGACCGCTATTTCTTGCCTCCCCAGAGTCGAGCAGAGAATAGCACAGCAATCAAGATAGCAGATATCCGCCGAAGAGCAGTATATGTTACAAAAGTCAAGGTTATCTCAACCGAACCTTG
>NW_017009994.1:0-204 GCF_001483705.2 Eufriesea mexicana | reverse complement strand
GCTATTTATGAAATTTATTGAGTTAGTATATGTTACAGAATTAAGGATTTAAATTTCATAAATGCACGTGATCATATAAGCTCTGTAACACGATTACATTCATTGCATTTTTCTTAAAAAAAGATACTTTTTCTCAATATCTTTATCACAAAATCTGTTTTTTAAAGAGTATTATTGTAATAGTTAGACTTTTCTTTTTAATTT
>NW_017009993.1:0-204 GCF_001483705.2 Eufriesea mexicana | reverse complement strand
AACTGCAGTCATTTTATCAATCTACACTTATAAGGTCTAAATTGTATTGTTATTCTGGAATGAACACTGGATAGAATAATTACTGCAATAAATATTGACAGTTAGCGATATAGCACACGGATCAGAAAGCAAGAATGAGTCATAAATGCTGGATGAATGTATTCAAGTGTTTCATATTCCGTAGCAATTCTAGAATGACAGTAG
>NW_017009992.1:0-204 GCF_001483705.2 Eufriesea mexicana | reverse complement strand
GAAAATGTCAGTAAAATTGAATTTTCCTGCTAGAGTCCATAGCATTGCAATGGTTACAGCACGCCAAAAGTATCTTTCCCCCTTACTTGTGCAAGGAAGTCAGGTCACCACGATATTAGGAGTAAATGTCAATAAAAATGAATTTTCTAGCCAGATACGAAATAAATGCATTGGCTATAGCACGCCAATTGAATCTTTCCACCT
>NW_017009991.1:0-204 GCF_001483705.2 Eufriesea mexicana | reverse complement strand
TGATCTGACATGACCTGACCTGACGTGACCTGACCTGACTGATCTGACCTGACCTGGCCAGACCTAACCTGACCTGTCCTGACTTTAAACGACCTTCCCAGACCTGACCTGTCCTGACTGACCGGACCTGACCTGACAGAGCTGACCTGACCAGGCCTGACCTGACCTGACCTTACATGACCTGATCTAACTTGACCTGACCTT
>NW_017009990.1:0-204 GCF_001483705.2 Eufriesea mexicana | reverse complement strand
ATTGCACTTTCTTAGTATCGTTACTTTATATAATGTTATTCAGTTATTAAGCTTTTTTCTTTTCTTTTCCTCTCTAATATTTTACACCATTCTGTAACTTCCTCTGATGTTATTTATTGTATGCTGAAGCCTATTCTGTTTAATTCTTTGCAATCTTTAACCATGTGCCATAGTGTACCAGCCTTTTCTTTGCATAGTATGCAT
>NW_017009989.1:0-204 GCF_001483705.2 Eufriesea mexicana | reverse complement strand
TTTTCAAGGAATGCGATAAAACATTCTAATTGACTGGTGGACCCATTAAATCAAAAGAGTAAGAAGTTTTTAATCCTCGACGCGAGAGTAACATGTGTTTCAATGGGAACATACATCGAGAGAATTTGAACGTCTCAAGCAGTTCTCCTTTCATGATAAAATTGTATAAACATTATTGTAAGAATCTAAAGTATGTTGACAAAG
>NW_017009988.1:0-204 GCF_001483705.2 Eufriesea mexicana | reverse complement strand
CGATATTAGTCGAAACTTTCAGTAAAATTGAATTTTCCGCCCAGATTCTGTAGCATTGCAGCATCTATAGCTCGCCAATAGAGTCTTTCCTCCATGGTTATGCAAGAAAGATAGCTCACCACGACATCCGTCGAAAATGTTAATGAAATTGATCTTATCAGCCAGATTCTATAGCATTGCAATGGCTATAGCACGCCAATAGAA
>NW_017009987.1:0-204 GCF_001483705.2 Eufriesea mexicana | reverse complement strand
GGCTGTACTTGCCATTGGATTGAAGGCGTTAGGCGACATATACACCAAGCTACAACAGATTATTGACTTGGAATAAACCTATTCCTTGGCAAGTAGATGGCTATACTTGTCATTGGATTGAAGGCGTTTGGCGATCTATTGTCCAAGCTATAACAGATTATAGATCATGAATAGCCCTATTCTTTGGCAAGTACATGGCTGTAA
>NW_017009986.1:0-204 GCF_001483705.2 Eufriesea mexicana | reverse complement strand
TCCCACGATCTCCAGCAGGAGACCGCCGGAAGCGGCCTGACGGGGGAGTAAGTCCTCGATCCCAATGTCGGCGAAATTTATCTTTCCTCCTGCAGCGAAGATGGCCTCCGCGAAAGAGAGATTCGAGCCCTCGTGTACCCCAACCGCGACGGCGGTCGCTTAAGTATGGGGCCCTGCTTGTCGCCGCTCTTCTTCTTTCCGTGA
>NW_017009985.1:0-204 GCF_001483705.2 Eufriesea mexicana | reverse complement strand
TCATATAGCAATGCAATGACTATAGCACGCCAGTAGAATCTACCCTCCTTATTTAAGCAATAAGGTTAGCTCACCAAGATATTAGACAAAAAAGTCAATAAAATTGAATTTTCCAGCCAGATTCCAAAGGACTGCAATGGCTATAGCTCGCGAATAGATTTCTTCCTCCTTATTAATGCAAGAAAGGTGGCTCACCGCGATATT
>NW_017009984.1:0-204 GCF_001483705.2 Eufriesea mexicana | reverse complement strand
TGCTCTAATGTTATCAGCTTGGCTCTGGAAAGGCCAGCAATGGTGGCCTCGGAACGTTACGAGGATTCAGGCTATGTTCGGTAACGCTGGGTTAGGCTAAGTTTGGACAGGATTGCTTCAACTTTTGAGCTGTACACTGCCATTCGGCGGGCATCTGCGCTCTACTGTGATCTAGTGTGTCCTGCTTGGGTCTCGGGAGGGCTG
>NW_017009983.1:0-204 GCF_001483705.2 Eufriesea mexicana | reverse complement strand
GCGTAGAAAAAAGACGAATGGCAGTGTACAGTACGGAAGTCACAGCTATCCTATCCTTACCTGTCCAAACCTAGTAAAGCCAAACGCAACCTATTTTAACCTAATGTGTTGAGACCACTACATCTGGATTCCGCAGAGCCGAGCAGAGAATACTAGAGCACAGTTGGTCACAGAAATCCGCGGCATTGCAGTGTAAAGCACAAA
>NW_017009982.1:0-204 GCF_001483705.2 Eufriesea mexicana | reverse complement strand
GCGATGCTCTATTATACTCTGATCGACTCTGGGGCGGCTACTAATAGTACTCCCGGCACGTCAACTTGTTCTATGTTACGTTGGATTAAGTTACGTCAGGTTATATTTGTTTAGGATTGCTTCGACTTTCATGCTATACAATATTATTCGGCGGGTTCCTGTGATGTAATGGGCGCTACTGTATTCTGCTTGGATGAGGGGAGT